>NC_048287.1:30186759-30264259 GCF_009762535.1 Notolabrus celidotus | reverse complement strand
TCCAGGATCAGATCCAGTCCCATCTTACAGACAGGACTCAGGCTGATCTCATCTTAATCCACCATGAGCAGAGCACTTTGCAGCATTTAGCAAGTTACAGTGGCAAGGACAAACTTCCTTTAACAGGCAGAAACCTCCAGCAGGACCAGACTCGTGTTGGACACACATCTGCTGAGACCTACCGTGTTGGAGAGAGGGATAGAGGGAGATGAAGAGAGAGAGAGAGATGATAGTGGAGAGACGGATAGTAGTAGTTGTAGCAGCTGGAGTCTGGCACGTCCACAGCAGCAGAGATCCAAAGGAACCTACGGGACAAGGGAGCTCAGGAACTTCAAAAAGGTCTAAGAAAAGAGAGAAGAGAGGGAGACCAGAAGAAAGAAAAAGAGGAGAAGAAATGGTGAAGGAATGACAGAAGGAAATGATGGAGTAAGAGAAGGAGACGGAGAAACAAACAAAAAAAAACAACTAAGGAATGAAAGAAAGAAAGAAAAAAAGAAAAGGAAACAAACAAACAAACAAAGGAAAGAGAGAAACACAGAAAGAAAGGAGAATGGAATGAAAGGAAAGTGGAAATAATGAAAGAGCAAAAGAAAGAAAGAAAGAAAGAAAGAAAAAAACAAAGGAAAGAAAGAAAGAAAGAATGTAAGCAAAAATGAAAAACGAAAGAAAGAAAGAAAGAAAGAAAGAAAGAAAAGAAAGAAGAATGGAATGAAAGGAAAAGGGAAAGAAAGAAAGAGCAAAAGAAGGAAAGAAAGAAAGAAAGAAAGAAAGAAAGAAAGAAAGAAAGAAAGAAAGAAAGAAAGAAAGAAAGAAAGAAAGAAAGAAAGAAAGAAAGAAAGAAAGAAAGAAAGAAAAAGGAATCTACGACAGAGATCCAGAGGAACCTATGAGAAAAGGGAGCTCAGAGACTCCAGAAAGGTCTATGGTTAGTAACTTTAATGGGACAGGAAGAGTTAAAGTAAGAGACAGGCAGAGAGAGGAGAGAGAGGGAAAGACAGGATCCCAGTGTGTCAGTCTAAGCCTATAGCAGCATAACTAAGACCTGGTCCAATCCTGATCCAGCTCTAACTATAAGCTTTATCAAAAAGGAAAGTTTGAAGCCTACTCTTAAAAGTAGAGAGGGTGTCTGCCTCCCAGACCCTGACTAATTGATGATTCCAAAGGAGAGGGGCCTGATAACTGAAGGCTTTACCTCCCATACTACTTTTAGAGACTTAGTAGTAGTTATAACAGCTGGAGTCTGGCACGTCCACAGCAGCAGAGATCCAGAGGAACCTACGAGACAAGGGAGCTCAGGGACTCCAGAAAGGTCTATGGTTAGTAACTTTAATGGGACAGGGAGAATTAAAGTAAGTGATGGAGGGGGTTGAGATATGATCCCAGAGTGTCAGTTCCCCCTGGCAGTCTAAGCCTATAGCAGTAGTAAGAGTGATACCCGGTCAGCTTGACCCCTTTGTTGAGAAAGGGGTTGGATAACTTGAACGGAAGCTAGGCTTTCAAACGGCTTTATCAAGTCATTTAGCTGATTCCAACCAGACTGTAAACATGTTTATTTCTGCTGTAAAGATCGGCTTCTTTGAGTTGGTGTGTATGTGGTTTCCAATACTTCCGGAGCCAGCCTCAAGTGGACACACTGCAGTTTTTAACACTTCTTCTGCATCGGCTTCCCTTCTCGCGGCTGGAGGTTGCCACTTGCAAAACACTCGTGCTGATATTTATCCTCCCTGACCCCTCCACGCTGCTGCCTCCCTCTCTCCTCCACGCTGCTGCCTCCTCACAGCCACCTGGGGTTCACTGTGTTGCTAAAGGGCACCTCAGTGGTGTATGTTGCCCTCCTCTACCTGCCTCACACACACACACTCGCACACACACACACACACACACACATACACACACGTCCCTTTCCTCACCTCCGGGCTACCATCGCCCCACTTATTTACACTCTCTCTGCTTTCATGTGCGTGTGTCGGAGCGATGCTTGTTTACTCCTCTCACACTTTTACCTCGTGTAAACCGCTGAACGACATATGGGGATGTTGTCGCCATATGTTGGTGTTTTGCTGTTCGGCTGCAGATTCCCTCTCTCTCTCTCTCTCTCTCTCTCTCTCTCTCTCTCTCTCTCTTTCTTTCTGTTTCTTGGATGACTGGCTGCCTGTGCGCCGCATCATAACATGACTTAACCCAGGTCACCGCCCGCAGATGTTTTCTGTGTCTCCTTGTCTTCCTGTTTGTTATCGTAGAGGGGGGATTATGAGAGCGTTGGCACAAGTTAAGAAGCTTTTATTGACGTGTGTGAAGCGGGTCAGAGAGGAGTGTGTGTGAGCAGTTCAAGGGTTCGTGTAAATCATCACATACAGGAAAAGCACCGCTGTTTGCGTCACTGAGCTTATGTTTGTAATCATATGCATATCTTGTTTATTTGAAGCCGATGACGTGGCGAAGTAAAACGTAAACCTTTGAAGGCTGGGATACTTTGAATCTTTATTTTAAATCCAAGTAGGGGCAAAATGTCTGACCTCCTCTTTTGTCACTTTTTAATTCATCCTCTGCCTCTTTCGTGGTGATTTCTCAAACAGCACCTCGTAGCATCTTTAATTAGTCTGATGAATGTCCTTCAAACTCAACAACAACAACCGCAACTGTGTTAAATACTTGACTCTGATTGGTCGATACCCCGGAGTGATGGTTTGTTATTTCACAACAGCAAAGTGATGCCAGGGACGACCTGATCTCTCACGTCAAACCACCAGCTGGACCAACAAGGTTCGCTCATGTTTTCTTCTTCTTTTGCTATTTAATGCAGTTAGCATTCTTCTTCTTCTGTTATTTAAAGCCGTTAGCAAACAGCTTTAAGACGCTCTATAGCCACCGTCTGGCAGGAATACTGTATTACAACCATAGACTGTAAATAAAAATGGACAGCGTTGCTCCGCCTCTTCTCGTTGTATGGTTCTGAAGCCAAAAAAATCCCGCTCCTGGGCGCCGCCATTGTGCAGCCAGAGCCTGTGAAGCCGCTGTAATAAGCTCCGCCCTACAGCGTAGTGTCATAAGACACCGTGTGTCCTTTGGAGTTTCCCTCTACGGCGGCTGTGAATCAAAGGAAACAGGAAGTAAAACCCCGTTTTTTAAACTCTAATAACTAACGAAAAAAGAAAGTTTTCAGAAAAAAGAGGCCTTGAACACAAAACAGTCAAATACTAACTACATATCACCACAGCATACGGAGGTGAGAAACATTCGTACAAGGTGTATTTATTTTTTAAAGTTTGACTGCTCCCCCATTCAAATGAATGGGGGAGACTGATTTTTTGACCTATACTGCAGCCAGCCACCAGGGGGCAGTCACACTGCTGAAAGCCTCACCACCAGCCAACGGAACTTCTCCCTTGATTACAACCAAGCACCGGTAAAAACGATGAAAAATCGTACTTTTAAAAGAGATAATGTTCGCATTAAAGTAAACTCATATTCAAGCGTTCGGAAAACATATCCCATCCCTAATGGCTAACCAGTCACCTGCAAAGAAAAGAAGAAGAGAGGAGGCTCTGAAACAACCAGGGAGACTAAGACACGTGGAGCTGAATGAAGGAGACATCTATCAAATTGAAGACAACACACAAAGAAAAGGATGGGTCGTGTGAAGAGGAAATGTCAGACCTAAATCAAGTGCTGGGATCATTTTATAGATAACTTTAAAATGCCAGCAGAAAAACGTTGATGTGAAGACTTCACTGTGAATGTACGTGTTCAATTCAATCTTAAAGGTGACATATCATGCAAACTCAACTTTTTAATGGTTCTCTATCTGAAATATGTGTCCCTGTCTACAAACTCCCCCGAAAATGAAAAGAATCCATTCTGCCCCTGTTCTGATTTCTCCACCTTTCTGTAAATGTGTGTGAAACTCAACCCCTCCTCCGTTTTTCATTCCCTGCACACATGTGTGCTAACAAGGAGCTTAGGAGGGAGGCATGCTAGTTGTAGGCTGTCTTAATAAACACAAAGGTCGGTTTTACTCCCCACGTCTGCAGATTTGAAGATCTAGTGGATGATTTTTATTTATCATGGAAAAGTGCTAGCGCTAGTTAGCATAGCCACATAGCTACATGTTCGTAGCTGTGTACCAAGACACACGTCGACATGCTGACAAATAAAACAACAAGAAACACTAAATCTGTGACCAATGGTTCAGAAAGGTCCTGCTGCAGGTGCCTCTCCGTCAGGATCAGATTCTGGATCAGATTCAGAGGGTTGAAGTAACGCGGGTCTGTGAGCAGCCGAGGCCACATCCACTTCCTGAGGGGGCGTGGTCAGAGAGCTCATTCTCATTTAAAGGCACAGACACAGAAAACAGCCTGTTCTGAGCAGGGCTGAAAAAGAGGGGTTTTCAGGCAGACCAGAATCTGATTTCAAAGTGTTTTTATGAGCATAAACTTTAAAGACATGTTTTGGGGACCTCTTAGACCAATATATGTTGATGAAAAAAGCGTAAAATGTCACCTTTAATTCAACCTGTGAGTAAAAGGAGGGACTAGATGTTTTAAACCAAACCAATATTTGGTTTTTTTAATCAAACTGTTCCAACATTCATAGAGTAAGACATGGTGTAGTCTCCAACAGCTGAGTAGTACATTTAAAGGTGCAGTGTGTGACATGGTAGAAATGGAATATAACACTTGTTGAATTACTGAATTATCACCTGAATATGAAACTCATTTTGTTTTTGTGAACTGAGAATGATCTTTTTTTTTTATCTACATAATGAGCCGGTCCTCTTCCACAGAGGACGGCAAGCTTTTTTTAGCCTAAAATGCTCCTGTAGTGGGAGTCAGAAGAAGAGGAAGAAGAGAGAGGTTGGTAATGGGCATGAAATAATTACATTGGACGGAGAGCTTGCAATAAATCTTGAATTTATTTTAAAGCGTGGTAAAAGCAGACGCCACTTCAGCTGATTGGTAAATCATGCACCGTATAGAGAGGCTACGGTCTTTGCAGCAGTTAAAGGTTTGACTCTGAGCCACCATCTTCTGCTGCATGTCTACCCCCAACTCTTTCACCAACCATTCCCAGTCTCTCTCTATTCGTCCAAATAAAGACGATAAACTCTTTAAAAACGAACGAAAACGCTCTTTGGGACAAGAGATTTGGAGACGCAAGGTTTCCATTTTGCATTCGTACCTTATACACATGTTCCTATGTTTGTGTGTGTGTGTGTGTGTGTGTGTGTGTGTGTGTGTGTGTGTGTGTGTGTGTGTAGGTCCATGTGCTTACTCGTGTGTAGGAGTGACGCACTCTCTACTGGCCAGAGGACACTTTGACTCATCCTTGTCTGTTGACTTTATGGAGGTCTGGTAGGTCCAACACTGAGAGCAACAATGCAAACCAATATCCCCCCACTCCTCACACACACACACACACAAACACACACACACACACACACACACACACACACACACACACACTACCATAACTCCCTTTAAAGCTCAGGGCAGCAGGTGATCCTCAGGTGTTCTGTAGTCTCATGTCAGAAGCACACACACTGAAAATGTCCAAAGAGATCACACGTAGTCTCCGGCTCCTCCGGCGTGCATACCTTACAGCAGCAGCAGCGTGCTAGCCTCCGAGCGGACGCCGTCTCTGCTTTGACCTACTTTTGAGCGTCTTGACGTTTATCCGTTCATACATGTTACTATAGAGACGAGCGTTGGAGGTTGCGCTGGAGCAGACAGTGAAAACCGCCCTGAGAAAGTTTCCCGGCCCTGCGATCGTTCGAGCGTCTGCTCAGAGCGATGAACCACGGCGTCAGGAGTCCCTCAGCGTCGTCTCTGAGAGGTTTTTTAGCTCCATGAAACAAACGTGATGGAGTGTTTGTGAAGAGCAGGACGTGACACAGGTTTGCACGTCACACCAGCTTGTGTTGTTGCCGCCTCTGATTGGAGGAGCGACGTGAACAACAGCCTGCAGGGAAACTAAAGTAAGATCACAGAGCGTCACGTCAGAGCCGAGGAGCAACAAGCTGTCCCACAACCTGCAGTCTGCTGCTGCTTCAACAATACGAGCAAATAGAACTCATTCATTGTTTTGATCTCTGGAGCAAACAACAGGAGGACATTTGATGTGTGCTGGGTTAGCTGCTGAAAAGTGTCCAAAGTCTGAGACGCATCAAGCTGACCGACACAACCCACTGAACCACAGCCGCCCGTTAACTGAGAACAGAGACCAAAAAAGGGATTAGGGCCACTGAAAAAAAAATCTATGAAGAATCTAGAATTCTGAGATCAAAGCTAAAAGTCTAGAAAGAATTCTAGAATTCTTGCTTTGATCTCAGAATTCTAAAATTCTGGCTTTGATCTCAGAATTCTAGAATTCTGGATTTCATCTCAGAATTCTAAAATTCTGGCTCTGATCTCAGAATTCTGGCTCTGGATTTGATCTCAGAATTCTAGAGTTCTGGCATTGATCTCAGAATTCTAGAACTCTGGATTTGATCTCATAATTCTAAAATTCTGGCTCTGATCTCAGAATTCTAGAATTTTGGATTTGATCTCAGAATTCTAGAATTGTGGCATTGATCTCAGAATTCTAGAGTTCTGGCTGTGATCTCAGAATTCTAGAATTCTTGATTTGATCTCAGAATTCTAGAACTCTGGATTTGATCTCATAATTCTAAAATTCTGGCTCTGATCTCAGAATTCTAGAATTTTGGATTTGATCTCAGAATTCTAGAATTGTGGCTCTGATCTCAGAATTCTAAAATTCTGGCTCTGATCTCAGAATTCTAGAATTGTGGCATTGATCTCAGAATTCTAAAATTCTGGCTCTGATCTCAGAATTCCAGAATTCTGGCTCTGATCTCAGAATTCTAGAATTCTGGCTTTGATCTCAGAATTCTAGAATTCTGGCATTGATCTCAGAATTCTATAATTCTGGAATTGATCTCAGACTTCTAAAATTCTGGCTCTGATCTCAGAATTCTAGAATTCTTGCATTGATTTCAGAATTCTAAAATTCTGGCTTTGATCTCAGAATTCTAGAATTCTGGATTTGATCTCAGACTTCTAAAATTCTGGCTTTGATCTCAGAATTCTGGAGTTTTGGCTTTGATCTCAGAATTCTAGAATTCTGGCTCTGATCTCAGAATTCTTAAATTTTGGCTCTGATCTGAGAATTCTAAAATTCTGGCTCTGATCTCAGAATTCTAGAGTTTTGGCTTTGACCTAAGAATCCTTGCATTCTGGCATTAATCTCAGAATTCTAGAATTCTGGCTCTGATCCTGGAATTCTAGGGTTCCAACTCTTACGTCATTATTTAAAATAAAACTGTCAGAATTGTGTTTTAGTTTTGTTTTTACTGGCCTAGCCCCCCCCCCCCCCCCAAAAAAAAAACCTGTCACATTGGTCCTAATCCTCCTTTGTTTCAAACTTGTCATGTCATCATTAAATAGCCAACATTCCCCGTTATTTTCCCCTCATACTTTAGTGAAGCTGGTCTGATTCTGACATGAGAGCAGGCTCAGGCGGCCTCTTTGTTGTTTACAAAATGCCTCTGTATTACAAAAACTCATTGTTTATCTGCCTGACCTTAACAAGGCTGAGAGGAAATTTGTCTAAATGAGAGGAGGACCAGACGCATCTGAAAAGAGCAAATGAGACACAGGCTCACAGATTGGTCTTGTTTTTTTTGGAGTGCTGTAAGCAGGTGATCTCAGAAAACACATGTTTCTGGATGTTGTGGCCTTTAGTTAGCTTAATGTTGTCTCCCAGATGTGTCCTTTTCTTATGTCCGACTGTATGTGACTTTTTTTATTCCTCCATTGTTCTAAGACAGAGGCCGGCCTCTCTTATTAACCGAGTGTGAGACTGTGACATATATGAGCAGCGTTTCATTAGCATCAGCTCTTTCCTGAACTCCTGTGTTTATATTTTTCAGAGAGCAGAGCGAGGAGGAGCTCAAATCTTCTAACGTTAATCACCAGAAACACTCGAGCAGCTATCAGCCACAAATTATTCAGTATTCAGAACGGCTATGAGTGCAGGGGATGAGTGTTTGTTTAGCTTTTTACAGAGCACACACACACAACAACACTGTGAGCCTCAGTTTGTGGAATATCATCAGTGAAGAGCTGAGATAGAAAGAGATGTGTCTGTGGATGAAAATGTAACAACAGAACACAGAGAGAGGTTTTTTTATTCAAGAGCAAAATTAGAGCGTGTGGAGGAGGCAGATATGGCCGAGCAGATATGATTCAGAGGGGGCAGTGTGATGTGAAGCTCTTCTTGAAGAAATGAACCTTTAATGATCCCCTTGAGGATTCAGTCAGACCATCAGCAGAGGATGAGGTAGAGCTCCTCTGTGATTATAGAGGAGGAGGGTCAAAGCCTCAGGTCTCACGGAGCTGACGACATGACTTTTCTGAACACCTGATTTGTTTTCTTTGGCCCGGTTTAACCCTCCGCCGCCTCTCCAGGCGCTGACAGAACACGGTGAAAGTCTCCCGAGGATTACGGCTCTCAGTGTGGCGGATGGAGAGAGAGAGGGAGGAAGAGCGCCACCGTCTGAATTCTAGAATTCTGAGATCAAAACCAAAAGTCTAGAACTCAAAGATCAAAGCCAGAAGAATTTTAAGATCAGAGTCAGAATTCTAGAATACTAAGATCAATGCAAGAATTCTAGAATTCTGAGATTAGAGCCAGAATTCTAGAATTCTGAGATTAGAGCCAGCATTCTAGAATTCTGAGATTAGAGCCAGCATTCTAGAATTCTAAGATTAAAGCCAGAATTCTAAGATTCTAAGATTAAAGCCAGAATTCTAAGATTAGAGCCAGAATTCTAGAATTCTGAGATTAGAGCCAAAATTCTAGAATTCTGAGATTAGAGCCAGAGTTCTAGAATTCTGAGATCAAAGCCAGGACTCTAGAATCCTGAGATCAAAGCCAGGACTCTTGAATTCTGAGATCAAAACCAAAAGTCTAGAACTCAAAGATCAAAGCCAGAATTTAAGAATTTTAAGATCAGAGTCAGAATTCTAGAATACTAAGATCAATGCGAGAATTCTAGAATATTGAGATTAGAGCCAGAATTCTAGAATTCTGAGATTAGAGCCAGAATTCTAGAATTCTAAGATTAGAGCCAGAATTTAAGAATTCTGAGATCAAAGCCAGGACTCTAGAATCCTGAGATCAAAGCCAGGACTCTAGAATTCCGAGATCAAAGCCAGGACTCTAGAATCCTGAGATCAAAGCCAGGACTCTAGGAATCTGAGATCAAGGCCAGGACTCTAGAATCCTGAGATCAAAGCAAGCGGTAAGGAATTCTGGGATTAATTCTAAAATTCTAGAATTCTGAGATCAAAGACAGAATTCTAGAATTCTGATATCAAAGACAGAATTCTAGAATTCTGAGATCAAAGCCAGGACTCTAGAATCCTGAGATCAGAGCCAGCAGTAAGGAATTCTGGGATTAATTCTAGAATCCTGAGATCAAAGCCAGGACTCTAGAATTCTGAGATCAAAGCCAGGACTCTAGAATCCTGAGATCAAAGCAAGCGGTAAGGAATTCTGGGATTAATTCTAGAATTCTGAGATCAAAGCCAGAACTCTAGAATCCTGAGATCAAAGCCAGGACTCTAGAATTCTGAGATCAAAGCCAGGACTCTAGAATCCTGAGATCAAAGCAAGCGGTAAGGAATTCTGGGATTAATTCTAGAATTCTGAGATCAAAGCCAGAACTCTAGAATCCTGAGATCAAAGCCAGGACTCTAGAATTCTGAGATCAAAGCCAGGACTCTAGAATCCTGAGATCAAAGCCAGCAGTAAGGAATTCTGGGATTAATTCTAGAATTCTGAGATCAAAGCCAGAACTCTAGAATCCTGAGATCAAAGCCAGGACTCTAGAATTCTGAGATCAAAGCCAGGACTCTAGAATCCTGAGATCAAAGCCAGCAGTAAGGAATTCTGGGATTAATTCTAGAATTCTGAGATCAAAGACAGAAGTCTAGAATTCTGAGATCAATGCAAGAATTCTAGAATTCTGAGATGAGACCCAGAATTCTAGAAAACTTAGATCAATGGGAGACTTCTAGAATTCTGAGATTAGAGCCAGAATTCTAGAATTCTGAGATCAGAGTCAGATTTCTAGAATGCTTAGATCAATGCGAGACTTCTAGAATTCTAAGATTAGAGCCAGAGTAATGTCTTTCATCTTGTTTCTAGATTAGAGTCATAATGTTATCACTAGACTTAATCCTCCTTAGTAGTCATATAGCAATGTAGTGTTTTAAAAAATTTCGACTACATATAAAACATATTGCTTAAATTCATACGCCCCATGTTGCTTGCTGTTGTTGTGTAGTGTTCCCCACACCTGGGCATATCATGCGTACACAAAAATGAATTTAGAACATACTTTAAGCTCAAAGTGACGCCGTACGTAGCTTGAATAGTATGATAGTACCAAGATTCAGACATGGCTGAACTACAGTGATCCCCAAGGGAAATAAAAGTGGGCTATTAAAATAAATGAACGCACCCAACCTTAGACTTAACTTTAATAACTGCTGTGTTTGAGTGTGTGTTCAGTGGATTCAACATGAGATGTAGAAAACGTTGTTCCAGTGTGATATATGAGAAACATTAAGATGCTCCTTCCCGCTGCCAGGTATGACTTCATCCCCCTCAGTGCTGCCAGTATGTTCAGTGAGTCCTCTGCTTTACATCTCTTCATGCTTTTCAATGCTGAATTTCTGTCTTTCTCTGATCACATCACTCTCTCAACCATCTCCTGCCTGCTAATGTATCCACAGATCGACCTTTCAGAGCTCCATCCCCTCTGACAGCTGTGTTGTTTTACTCCCAGCGGATGTAAACTGACACAAACACTCGGGGTTTTTTTTTTTAAGGAGAATCAGGTGACCTAAAAAAGATCTTTAATCTTTACAGTGTTCTTCAGCGTTAGGTTTTCAGTCGCTCAGCGGTTTGGTGACGTCTTCGGTGTCGCTACAATCAGCCAAGGGAAACAGATTCCCTTTCAAGAATGTGACCTGTGAACGCCTCGTCATTCATTATTTATTAAAGCCATCAATGATGAATGCCGACAAGCGACACCAAAGCTGTGGAAGTGCTTTTAAACGGGCGTTTGAAATCAAAATCTCCACGTGTGTGCTCTTAATAGAGAGGTCTGAGGCTCACGCACACACACACACACATGCCTCCTCTTGCATGTTTAATTTATTGTGCTGCACAGGATTGATCTCCAGCAGAGCATTGATTGCCAGTTTAGTGAAAGTATTGATCTATTGACACCTGAAGCTTTTATTATGAGAATACGCTGCAGGCAAAGCTGCACCTTAATCCCTGTAATCCTGTCAAAATAAACCTGCAGGAACCTTCAGATTATATTACATTAAACAAGTGAGTTAGCTTTAAAATGTGAGATACAGATCAGCAGAGTTTTCTTTTTGAGGGAACAGCTGGCAATCAGTTCCATCGACGTGTGCCAACTCCTCTGGCTGTTTCTACAGAGACCAACACGTAGCTTCTCCATCTGCGGTTCCTCCACAGTGTTTCTGCCGAGCCGGGGTCAGGCCGCTCTTTGCACCGAAAACCTACAGACTTGGAATGAAATATTCATCTGTATGAAAATGAAGGATAACATGAAGGCAGCTGGCAGGAGTCAAACTCTGCACAGAGCAGGCGGAACTGAGGAGCAGGACTTTCTCTGCTGAACAATGCTGCAGAGATTCCACCTGTCGTCTTCTCTTTGGGTTTACAGGATGTTTTTAGGAGATCACACTGAAGCTTTTTCCACCGGTATGTATTCACAAGCTTTGAATCACTCTGTATTTAAACTCTAACGCATCAAACCAGAAGGATTGAGAGTGGAAGGGTTGTTCCTGCAGGTTAGACTGGGATCATGTCTGCTGAGTTTTTAGCTTCTTTATTTTGGTGAGGTTGAAAGAAGATGAGTTGACTTTGATTATCTCTGTCTAAGCATGAAGACCAAGGAGTAAAGGCCTGATTTTCATGAAAGTGACACCAGCTTCCCATTCGGAGGTCCTGCCGACACCAGTTTCCCGTTCCTCGGAGGTCCTGCCGACACCAGTTTCCCGTTCCTCATGAGGTCCTGCCGACACCAGTTTCCCGTTCCTCATGAGGTCCTGCAGACACCAGTTTCCCGTTCCTCATGAGGTCCTGCCGACACCAGTTTCCCGTTCCTCTGAGTTCCTGCCAACACCAGTTTTCCCGTTCCTCGGAGGTCCTGCCGACACCAGTTTTCCGTTCCTCATGAGGTCCTGCCAACACCAGTTTTCCCGTTCCTCGGAGGTCCTGCCGACACCAGTTTTCCGTTCCTCTGAGTTCCTGCCGACACCAGTTTCCCGTTCCTCGGAGGTCCTGCCGACACCAGTTTCCTGCTCCTCTGAGGTCCTGCCGACACCAGTTTCCTGCTCATCTGAGGTCCTGCCGACACCAGTTTCCTGCTCATCTAAGGTCCTGCCGACACCAGTTTCCTGCTCCTCTGAGGTCCTGCCGACACCAGTTTCCTGCTCCTCTGAGATCCTGCCGACACCAGTTTCCTGCTCCTCTGAGGTCCTGCCGACACCAGTTTCTTGCTCCTCAGAGGTCCTGCAGACACCAGTTTCCCGTTCCTCGGAGGTCCTGCCGACACCAGTTTCTTGCTCCTCAGAGGTCCTGCCGACACCAGTTTCCTGTTCCTCTGAGGTCCTGCTGACACCAGTTTCCCATTCGGAGGTCCTGCCGACACCTGTTTCCTGCTCCTCTGTCCTGCCGACACCAGTTTCTCAGCTCGTCAAAGGTCTTGCCGACACCGTTTCCCATTCGGAGGTCCTGCCGACACCAGTTTCCTGCTCCTCTGAGGTCCTGCCAAAACTCTTTCCTGCACCAGTTTCCTGCTGGGAGGTCCTGCTGACACCGTTTCCCATTCAAAGGTCCCGCTAACACCAGTATCTCGATCCTCTGAGTTCCTGCCAACACCAGTTTTATTGCTTGGAGGTCCTGCTGATACCAGTTTCCTGCTGGAAAGCCCTGCCGACACCAGTTGCCTACTCCTCTGAGTTCCTGCCGACACCAGTTTTATCGCTCAGAGGTCCTCCTGATTCCAGTTTCCTGCTGGAAAGTCCTGCCAAAACCAGTTGCCTACTCCTCGGAGGTCCTGCCAAAACCAGTTGCCTACTCCTCGGAGGTCCTGCCAACACCAGTTTTATTGCTTGGAGGTCCCGCTCGGAGGTCTTGCTGACAGCACCTGATTCCCCTGTTGGCTCCCAGGCCGACTCATTAACTGTAGTCCTTTGTTGTACACCCCGGTTCTCTCCTTCTGGACCCCCTCCTCCCACATGGTTTTGTGTTGTCCTGTTGACTGTTTTGCGTTTTGTTTGGACGTCTGGTTCAATCTTTGTACTGGAGACGCTGACTGAACCTCACTTCCAGTCAGTGGAGCTGAGCCTCCTAGGAATCTTCTACAACGTACCCAGAAAGAAGTCTTACAGACTTGTTAACAAGCTCAGACATTTATTGTGGTTGCATGTGCAGATTTGGATTACACACACCAGGAAATACATCACACTGAGCCTTTCACTTTTACTCATATAATCTAATATTTTTTAAGGTCTCTTGTCTCTGATTGGCCCTCAGAATCCTCCTGCATTTCTCCCCTCATACGGCGCCGAGGCTGCACAGACGACTGGACCGTTGACGTCAGCCGAGTACCACAGAATAACACGACGTATTCATTATCATCATCATCCATAAACCTGATTAATCTCTTTGCATCCACGCATTTATTCAAGTGACGTGAAATTAAAACGTCAGCGTCATGTTTTCATGCTGTTTGCGTGAAGAACGATCAGACGGTATCATCGTTTATCACTAATTCGTCTGTGACAGAGACTCAGGGACACATAGTGAGTTTAAATAATTTGTATAAACATGAGAAATTAAACGCTCGGTGTTGTTGCGAGTTAGCCGTGATGAAGCAGGAAGACGACCTTACAGAGGGTCAGGAGACTAATGGAGGGAAATATGGAACCAAAAGGATCCTGGTTTTATCCGTGTCCAGTAAATGAAACAAACTGGTGCTACCGTTGATCTGCAGGGTGAGGATGGTGCTCCCTGTAGCTCTTTTGCATCTGGACTACTTATTCATTGCAGAGGAATGTAAGCCAGGGCTCCAGGCAGAGCGCCGTAGAGATTTGCATATTATATCTCCTCTCTTGTTGTGGTGAGCGATGGATGGAGGCAAACAGGCCGAGCTGCAGAGGCCGGGGCCAAGAACAGGGCGGGGAGGGGAGGGGGGGGGACAAGCCTCCGCTAATTTCCTGGCAAAAATTCATAATTAACACGTTAGATGTACAGGCTGCAGTTGTCAAGGTAACTGATGACACCGCATTATCACTTCTGCATCCTCCGGTCTCCCCTCCTCGCCTCCAATTCATCAAGCAGCTATTCAGCAGAGGAGAGGAAGGGAGGGAAGTGGAGGGGAGGGGAGGGCAACCCCACCTAAACTCAAATTAAACCTCTATTTATTCACAGAGGGGAGTCCACACACCTTTATTACTCTGGTATTAATCTTGTAAAGTCAGTGAGATGATTGCATGTAACAACGGGGAGTTGTGGAGCCGGGGAAATTATAAATTATTGCATTAGAGCGAACCTTTGCAGCTGTGTTTGTTCTCTTTTTAAAGCCGGTTAAACGAATATATAGAAGAAGAATAACACGTCGGCGTTCACCATCCTCAGCTTTGCATCGGCTCGTCGTTAAAAAGGGAGCATGAGTGATTTCACCGACGTGTCTCCCCCCCCCTCCAGCAGAGTGAGATTCAGACCGTGGCGTTTGCCGTTCATTTGTCAGACGGGGAGGAAGCTAATAAAGCCGGTGGATCTCTCAGCTTGGGCCAGTGAGCCGCGGTTAAATGGCACAAACAAGGTTACATAAAACAACTGGCCTTATTGCTGTAATGGTCCTCTCTGTGGGGAACAGACAGCAATACTGACTGCAGCACACAGGAAGCCGGGAGAAAATCAATGCATGAGGAACACTGAATGCAACAGCAGACACAGATACCTGTTAATTAGTGCTAACCAACTGCTGCTGCTGCTGTGTTTCTCTCACTGTGGGGGCTTTAACAGGATGGAGAATATGCATTTTACAGATATAACAGTAACAAATAACACTCTGTATTTTCTGTACTCTGGTGTGTCTTTAATTTGTGGGTTGTGAGGCAACATTTTCCACCTATATGACAAAAGTGAGCATTTTAAACACAATCTTAACACACTTTTAAATCATTTAAATTCAGATTTGAATAGAATAGAACAGCCTTTATTTGTCATCGTCAGGTAAATAATAATAATACATTTTATTTATATAGCGCTTTTTCGAAAACTCAAAGACACTGTACAATTGTTAAAATCAATACAAGCAAAATAAACAAATAACAAATAACACAGATCAAACTAAACAACACAACAGTACAATCACAAATGAAAAGCTAACTTAAAAAGGTGAGTTTTTAAAAGAGAGCTGAAGGGTCAGAGCAGTTTTGGATATGGGAGGGGAGTGAGTTCCAGGGGGTGGGGGGTGGGGGGGGGGGGGGGGGGGGGGGGCGGCTACTGAGAAGGCTCTGTCCCCCCAGGTTTGGTGTTTTGTTCTGTGAGGTGGGGACAGGAGGTTGGCATGTGAGGAGCGCAAGTTACGGGAAGGAGTGTGATGGTAGAGGAGGTCAGTGAGGTAGGAGCGGGCCTGGTGGTGGAGGAGGTCAGTGAGGTAGGAAGGGGCCTGGTGGTGGAGGAGGTCAGTGAGGTAGGAAGGGGCCTGGTGGTGGAGGAGGTCAGTGAGGTAGGAAGGGGCCTGGTGATGGAGGAGGTCAGTGAGGTAGGAAGGGGCCTGGTGGTGGAGGAGGTCAGTGAGGTAGGAAGGGGCCTGGTGGTGGAGGAGGTCAGTGAGGTAGGAAGGGGCCTGGTGGTGGAGGAGGTCAGTGAGGTAGGAAGGGGCCTGGTGGTGGAGGAGGTCAGTGAGGTAGGAAGGGGCCTGGTGGTGGAGGAGGTCAGTGAGGTAGGAAGGGGCCTGGTGGTGGAGGAGGTCAGTGAGGTAGGAAGGGGCCTGGTGGTGGAGGAGGTCAGTGAGGTAGGAAGGGGCCTGGTGGTGGAGGAGGTCAGTGAGGTAGGAGGGAGCCTGGTGGTGGAGGAGGTCAGTGAGGTAGGAAGGGGCCTGGTGGTGGAGGAGGTCAGTGAGGTAGGAGGGGGCCTGGTGGTGGAGGAGGTCAGTGAGGTAAGCCAGGGATGCTCTAAAGGAGGTGTTTCATTGTGTGCATGTAGTTTGAGGATGAATATTTTTATCTGATTTAAAGAAACAGTGTCTGAAAACTGAAACCCACCCTTAAAAACAACAACTATTCTTTCTTTCTTTCTTTCTTTCTTCTTTCCTTTCTTTAATCAATGGAGCTGTTTTCTGATAATTTATCCAATAAAAGTCATTTACTTAAATCAAGTAAAGTGTTTCTCTTAAATCAAGATTATCCGTCTTCTACAAATAAGATCTCAGCTTGAAAAATGTATGAAATGTTAAATAAACCTTGATTCTTCTACATTAAAACTCAAAACAAGATCATTTCAAGATTGTTTGACTTAACAAGATATTTAAGATGTCTTAAAACAAGTCCCTCTGTCTTGCTCAAATGTTACTTGTTAAGTAAATGTATCTTAAATCAAGTGTGAGAAGACATTTGGTAAGATTTTGAGTTTTTGCAGTGTATTTACTGCAACAAACTACAAAAAGATGTTTGACTTTTGCAGGAAAAGTTCATTTAAAGGCACCAACAACAAGACACACACAGCCAGGAAGTTACAGTACATTAAGATACAGTGACTAAGCATAGGAGACACATATTCACTCAATGCTGCTAATTATGTATAAATTTAAGCCAAAACATGATTTATGAAATAAGCTGAACAGACCATAACTGCTTTTTAAGTATGTTTGATCTCTGCTGTAAATTCTGACATTTTGAGAGGAGATAAAGGGGAGTGACTCTGTTTTGGAGCTTGCCTCTAGTGGCCACTTGAAGAACTGCAGTTTTGATGTGGTGTTTCAGAGCCCTGGAGGAGGTTTGCTCTTTATAAATCAGCTCACAAATCTACAGCTTGATGTCATGATTCTCCTAAAGGTTCATCCAGTTAAACGAGGATGACTCATCTCTTTTGGTCACTCATGAATCTGCGCATTAATATTTACATTAACAGTAAGGAGGAACAGGTGCGCGCGTGTCGGGGAACTGACCGAACGCCTCTTCAGCCAATCCGAACCGAGTCACCGACTCAACCGTGACAGGATTGGCTCATCATCCCCAGTACTTGAGGAATGCATCCGCCAGCAAACTGCACATATTGTCCAATCAATGAGTTGGCCACGGAGCTGCGCGGACCTGCGTGAGAGCTGAGGCAGAGAGAGAGAGAGAGGCAGCTTCAGCGTCGTGTGTGGAGCTCCAGGAGCAGCACACAGAGAGAGAGACACAGAGACACAGAGATCTGAGAGATCCATCCCAAACACGAGACTTCCTCCTGCTTCTGTTTTTTACGCTTTCCTTTTTCTTGCATTGGAGAGGAAACAGCGCGCGAGGCTGACTGCGGGTAAATCCATTTCCTCATCCAGACCTGGGAATTACAATGAAACATGTAGGTGACACATTTCCTTTTTGCACAAGAAGACTGGACTGACCAGAGCAGGTAAAGAAAACCCAGTGTATGTGACATATCATGATTCAAAACCCCTGCGTAACTTCCACGCGTGTCTTATTCCTGTGATAGTCATGTTTACATTATCACACCCTCTCCTTACTCGACCTTTTTATTTCATGGTTAACTTCATTCAAGGCGTGAATGATGCCACATTTGTCAGGGCGCATGTGTGCCACTGCTTGTGCATGTTTGCGCTTTATTGTAGAGTCTCTCCATTGATTCACAGAGGAGGACAAACCCTGTCATCTGCACCGTGTGTGAGTTCAATTCAAACAAAGCATTGATTCCTTCTTTTGTTTCTCTCCCTAAAGGGTAACACACATAAAAAAAAAATATGGTGACGACTGCAGGAGCTGCATCCTCTCTGTGGAGTCCCTGCGTAAAAGAAAAACAGGTATTTTGTTGCTTTCTGTCCCTCGGTGTTGTGCTGCTGCTGCTGCTGCTGCTGCTGCAGTGTGTCACACAGCCATGCGAACAGGTTCTCTATCATGAGGCTGTTGTCTCATCCATACAATACAGTAACGCCTCAGCACAATGCAACAAAACCCTCCCATTTTGTGTCTCACTGTGAAGCCCTGAATGCAGCAGCAGCAGCAGCAGCAGCAGCAGCATCATCCATACATGGAGTTACCTAGCAGCTTTAAGATCATTGAGTCTGTGTGTGTGTGTGTGTGTGTGTGTGTGTGTGCATGAGGGTGTGTGTGTGTGCTGCATTACAGAGGAAGGATGCAGACTTACTCACACTTAACCACACACATATGTTCCAGTTGCAGCTCGCATCAGATGCAAAACTCTAATCATGACTTACAAAGCAGGAACCAAAACCGCTCCAGTTTACCTGGAACCCCCTCATCCAGGTCTACTGCTGCACCCCTTCTCGCCCCGCTACGCTCAGCCTCTGAAAAGCTTCTAGTGCTTCCAGCACTTAAGGCCTCAAAATCACTAGCTGAACTCTTCTCTTCTCTTGCCCCTAAATGGTGGAATGAATTGTCCAACTCCATTGGATCTGCAGAGTCCCTCTCTACTTTCCAAAGACAGCTAAAGACCCAGCTCTTTAGGAAGCACTATGCACTTAGCTAGACTGTTCTCCACTGTTGTCCCCAGTGGCAGATCATGTCTTCCAGCTACAGTTGACTCACACTGTCCTGCTCTACTCTGGGAATCTGTGTTCAGGTCTGGAGTGACCCAGCACTTGGTACTTTGGTCATTATTGTGGTGATGTTAATTGTTGATGATGATAATGGAAGGTCTTAAATGGTTTGGTTGCTTCATTGTAGATGTTCCTTATTTACTTTTGTGCATTGCCTTTACACTGCTTGGCAGTACCTGCACCCAAATGGACTTGAAGCTCTTTGTTACTCGTACTGATCTTGTTTCCTCTTGTCTAGATCTTTGCTTGTGTTGTTCTTGTTCTTGTATGTACGTCGCTTTGGATAAAAGCGTCTGCTAAATGACATTGTAATATTGTAACATTGTAACATATGGATGCAATGCCTGGTCTGCATGAATGCTGAATGCAGAATCACAGCATCCGCACGGCTCACAGGTGTTTAGCTGTTAGTCTGACTTTATCAAACTTTGTGTGTTTGGGGAATGCATGTGTGTGTAGGTGTGTGTGTGTAGGTGCATGTTTGTGGATGATATCACCTTGCATTTGGTTGCAGGGCCATGTGTGTTTTTTTTAACCAGGGTGTTTTTTTTGTGTGTGTGTGTGTGTGTGTGTTTCGAGCCGCACACCTACACCTGCCTCAGCGGGCTGCGAAAAAGTGAGGGTACATTTTAGAGGAGTGCTTCCCTGTCCGTCCTCCATGATGACACACTCTGCTCTGAGTCTGTTTTGGCCTGTTGTTCAGCCGCAGAACAATCCTGCTGTGATGCTTCACTCGCAGTAAGGTGACTAATTGAAACGTGGAATTGAAAATACAGCCTTGAACGCAGCGATCGGCGAATCACTGCTTTGGTACGACTCGCCGTTTGATCGACGTGTGACATGCTGAAGTTTGGAGGGAGGGGATGTTTACTTTACAGCTAGAGGGTGATGTTCTGTCAACAAATCATCACAAGCAGAGAAAAATCACCATCACTGAATCATGCTGCGTCCATTAAAAGTCTTAAAACAGCAACATTTACTCATTTCAGAAGCTAGAGCAAGCGTTCCTCTTCCTGTATGATCAATTAATTGGATGAAAACCACAGTGGCAACCTCACTGCAGACCCACAAGAGACCGGAATCGTTGTAGTTATTGAAACAAACCTGCAGCCAGTAATTGTTGCCCAAACAGACGCATCTTTTGGTTCCATTCCCACTCAATCGACGAAATGTTCAATCTTGGAAAAAGGTCAGAAATGGCCGAAGACGTATCGATTATCCCGAAAGCTGTCCGACTAACAAGCCATCGCTTTTAAAGATCTTAAAAGAAGAGCTTGGTCCAAGAGGCGAAGTGGTTCACACGAGTCATGAAAGGGATCATTGTGAATGTCAGTGAAAGAAGGCGAGTATTGATTGTTTGATTTATCTAGTAGGAAGGTTTCAGATGATCAATACGGCGGCTTGTGAAGTCAGATTTTCATGTTGATGTTGCTTTAAGAAGATCATGCGAACGTACTCAGACGGCTGTTTTCTTGACATGACTTCATCTTAGATTACGCAGCGTTAACGTACTCTGTGTCTGGTCCTCGTCCGATCCGCTGCAGTCTGGCTCCGTCTTTCTGGTCCTCTGAAAACCTCTGACCTCTTGACCCCAGGCCTTGCCCCCATGACTTTGGTTTGTTGTTGTAGTTAAGTGGAATACGATCTGGTGATAACACAGAGTGTTTTATTTGTTTTGGTGAAACCTGACTTCCTGTCCCGCTCCATCTGCTCTGTTGAGATTGATGCGTTGTAGTCTTGCGTATCTGATCCGGAGGACTCCGACCTGCCGGATCAGAGACGGAGCCAGAACGCAATGGAGTGGATCCAGTGGAAGTTAACACATTGACTAGAATAGAAACCTATCAGAGCCGGTGCTGTGACGGATCAGAGACAGACCGGATGCAGATCTGGTGTAGTTTGGCTGTTAGAGAAAGACTTTCTGAGGTCCATGTGCATGAATAAAGAACTTCTAGTATCAGTGTTTTAACATCATATGAGTTAAAGTATTTTACTCAACTTTATCTTTGTTTAATCTTGATTTTTTTAGGGAGCCTTTTTAACATCTGGCAAGGGACTACGGATGTAAACTAGCCTTTTGGCTAACTCTGGCATATTTACAGAAATGTTAATTAATATGCATGGTCCTTTTTAAATAATAAATAAATAAATAAATAAAATAAATAAAATAAATAAAGTAATCTGGAGTCTATTGGATGGATGACTGCTCTGCTAATGGGTTCTGATTTCCAACCTTGTACTTCTTTCATGTTCGCCGTCTTCAAACCGCGTATTTCTTTGTAGTTTGAAACTCTTTTTAAGATTAAAGTTATTTTTTTTGGGGCTTTTTGCCTTTTATTCCACAGGACAGCTGAAGAGAGACAGGAAATATGGGGAGTAGAGAGCGGGGGAAGACATGCAGGAAATGGTCGACTGGTCGGGAATCGAACCGGCGACCTCTGTGACGAGGACTGTAGCCTCTGTATGCAAGGGGGGCTTAGACCGCTAGTCCACCAGCGCCCCGTTTGAAACTCTTTTTAATGTCTCTGCTGCAGAAAAAGTCATCATAACTCCTCCTCAGTTGTCGGTTAAGTCATGTGACTTTTGTGCTTCTGAATCTTAGCTGGCCTCAGTCATGAGAAGAACTTTGAATGACTTTAGAGAGACATGGTGCTGTCTGCTGTTTTGAATGTTGGCATTTAATAACTAAATCCCAAGTGTATGATCCCATTTTTATGGATGTGTTTAGAGAGATAAGAAGTCTTATTTCAGGTCAATCGATTTGTTGTTCCTTACTCTCCCTCAGCATGTTTGATGCGTTATATGTTCTGTTTGGAAACACATGAATGCGAGCATTGTCTGTTTCTGATCGATCGACTTATCATTCAGAAAACTTTGAAACATGTCCGCCACAGCTCCTCTGAGCTCCACAGGAGGTCTTTTATACTTTGTAAGTTATATTTTTGGGCATTTCTGCCTTTATTCGATAGGACAGCTGAAGAGAGACACAAAATGTGGGGAGTAGAGAGTGAGGGAGGACATGCAGTAAATAGTCGAGGTTGGAATCGAACCTGCGACCCTTGCTACGAGGGCTATAGTCTCTGTATATGGGGCGCACGCTTAGACCGCTAGGCCAATGGTGTCCCACGAGGTCTTTTTAATCGCTTATGTTGTGCAACAGGCTCCCAAAACACTCCATTCACGGCGGTCTAAAGCAGAAAGAAGCAGTTTGATTGGTCGAAACCAACAAATACAGACTTAAAAAAGAAAGTATTGAACACCAGGAGAGCTGTAGATTGATATTCAGAAAGAAGAAAGAAAGAAACGTACTTCATTAATTAATAATTCAATTCAATCTTTTCATTTTTTCGGTCATGCTACACACACAGTTTTTTGGTATTATATGTGTATACAATCATGCACACACACACACACATGCAGTGGACATGCACTTTAGGAGAGATGTCAGAGTGAGGATGCTGCCATCAGCCAGCGCACCCCGAGCAGTTGGGGGATTCGGTGTCTTGCTCAAGGGCACCTCAGCAGTGCCCAGGCAAGTGAACCAGCACCTCTCCAGCCACCAGTACACTTGCCAAACTTTGTCCATGCTGGGACTCGAACCGGCGACCCTTCGGTTCCCAAGCCGAGCTACTGCCGCCCCTATTCTGTGATTAATTAAACAAAGTTTCACTCAGACATGTCAGATTTGAACACCAGGCAGACATAAATGCTGACACTAGGCCTCAATCAGCTAATCAATACATGAATCAGGCTGTTTTTGTGATTGCTCAGACTATGAGCTGTCTAATAAACCCTGAAAAAGGCACAATCACTATTCTTTTAATCGCTTATTGTGTCCAACTCATGTAAAAACCCAAAGGTGTTCCATGTAGCGTGATATAAAAGCACAGAAAAGAAGCGTGTGCTCACTTTTTATTGGCAAAAACCAAATAATGTAGATTATTTTCTTGCTTAATGACCGTATTGATCGTCAGGAGAGCTGTAGAGGGATTTCAGTCCAACCAGCAGCTGCTTCAACAAACAAACCGTGTCTTTTAAAATGTAAGATTTGAATGTCAGTCGCTCAGATTCTGCAGGAGCTTCTCCACGCCAACGTTTTTCATTACCATGAGGTTAAAAAATCCTCTGCAGGAGAGGAAGACAGAGCTCAGGAAGACAGAGCTCAGGAGGACAGAGCTCAGGAAGACGGGAGCTCTCTGCACGTCCACAGCGATCCCTGACGGAGCGGACCGCAGTGCAGCCAGAGGACGTGTTGTGTGTGAGTAAGGGGCATCGCTGCGATTATAGATGCATATATATCCTCCCCCCCTCCCCTGCAGCCCATAGCGATCGCACACTCTCAAGCTGTTTGCATGCCTGCGTACGCCTACCTTAGAGTGAAATCAACAAGTTCACGCCCACTCTCTGGGGGCTGTTGAAAGGCATTCTGGGAAACGCGCAGGGAAACCACTGACGAGACGAGAAAGTGGGTACACCCAAGTTGATGACAAAAGCGTTGCACATCACAGAGGGATGATATAACCGTGTCAAGAGTATCAGAGGGGGGATGTTCCTGGAAATTTCTGCAGAGTATCCGGCACTCTGGTGTTTTATTTTCGGCGGTTATTGACCTTGGTTGCGGAGTTAAGCGTCTTAAAAGGCGGAGAAGTCGATTTTGATTTGCAGCACGATGGCTGACTTTGGCTCACTTCTGGTTGCTGCTCATTCCCCTGATGTGGTGGAGGAGGTGGATCGTCTGCAGCTCCGCCATCCATCACGGGTGTTTTATGAGTCAGCTGTGATTAATCTAATCGGTGGTGGCCACATCTTCGCAGGAAAGGATGATGATTTGGAAAAATGGGCAGCGCACGTAGACGAACGGCCTTGACGGCGGCCCCGGATGTTGGAGGATTTCACCTGCGAGCGGCAGGTGTTGACGTCACCGTGATGGACGTGGGTACAAACGGCAGAGCGAACAACCTTCAGGAACAAACATGATTGTGTTTGTACTGTACGGTGACTCGTCTTCCTGGAACTCCCCCTCCTGTTTTTGCAGACGTGAGAGAGAGAGAGAGATTTGATGTGTCACAGGTGCTTAAAGAACCTCAAACAGCACCTGTGTGTCTTTTTCAGATGAGGCTCCCTGAGAGGTGAAACACACTTCTGCCAGAGTGTCTCTCCATGACGTGACAGCCAGGCTTTTTTAAACGTCTCATTTCTGAATGACCCATTTGTGGTGGAGCAGACGGTTTAATTAAAAGTTTGTGTGTGATGGTGACATACGGCTGACCTGGTTGGGCTTCAGGCTGGCTGACTGAGCGCGGCGTGTCAGCTGGGAATGTAAACGCTCATATTAGAGCAGAGTCTATTTAGAGGCAGTCACATGTCTCATGCAAAGAAAGTAAAACATGTTCTTTTGTTCGTGATTGGTCCCTTTTGTGTGATGAGAAATCAACTCCTATCATCCAGGACTCGAGGGCAGGGTCAGAGGTTTCTTAATCTGTGCCTCAGAAGGGAAACTGGTCATGCAGTCAATCTAAATCAACATATTACAGGTAGACAAATTCACTGCATTAGAGCTCATTATTCATTTTTATCTATGCATTTTCTGTTTTGCATTTACTCTCAAACAGGACAAATCTTTACAAGCAGGCTGCAGTTCTTAGTAGGGTTTTAAAGTCAACCTTTAACCGAATAATTTATGCTACAGATCTCCTATCGAGTGTTGTTCACTCATATCGCATGTGCACAAATAGTTTTACTCCCTACTGTTACTTTAAGTTGTATTTCTTGGGCTTCCTGCCCCTATTTTTTATAGGACCGCTGAAGAGAGACAGGGAATGTGGGGAGCAGAGAGCGGGGGAAGACTTGCAGGAAATGGTTGTGGACGGGAATCGAACCAGCGACCCCTGCAACGAGACCGCCAGGCCACCAGCGCCCCCCTACTGTTACTTTAAATATGCAAAACCAGTACTGCCCCCCTACTGTTACTTTAAATATGCAAAACCAATACTGCCCCCTACTGTTACTTTAAACATGCAAAACCAATACTGCCCCCCTACTGTTACTTTAAACATGCAAAACCAATACTGCCCCCCTACTGTTACTTTAAACATGCAAAACCAATACTGCCCCACTACTGTTACTTTAAACATGCAAAACCAGTACTGCCCCCCTACTGTTACTTTAAATCTGCAAAACCAGTACTGCCCCCCTACTGTTACTTTAAACATGCAAAACCAGTACTGCCCCCCTACTATTACTTTAAACATGCAAAACCAATACTGCCCCCCTACTGTTACTTTAAATATGCAAAACCAGTACTGCCCCCCTACTGTTACTTTAAATATGCAAAACCAGTACTGCCCCCCTACTGTTACTTTAAACATGCAAAACCAGTACTGCCCCCCTACTGTTACTTTAAACATGCAAAACCAGTACTGCCCCCCTACTGTTACTTTAAACATGCAAAACCAGTACTGCCCCCTACTGTTACTTTATACATGCAAAACCAGTACTGCCCCCCTACTGTTACTTTAAATATGCAAAACCAATACTGCCCCCCTACTGGTACTTTAAACATGCAAAACCAGTACTGCCCCCATACTGTTACTTTAAACATGCAAAACCAATACTGCCCCCCTACTGTTACTTTAAATATGCAAAAACAGTACTGCCCCCCTACTGTTACTTTAAACATGCAAAACCAATACTGCCCCCCTACTGGTACTTTAAACATGCAAAACCAGTACTGCCCCCATACTGTTACTTTAAACATGCAAAACCAGTACTGCCCCCCTACTATTACTTTAAATATGCAAAACCAGTACTGCCCCCCTACTGTTACTTTAAACATGCAAAACCAGTACTGCCCCCTACTGTTACTTTAAATATGCAAAACCAATACTGCCCCCCTACTATTACTTTAAATATGCAAAACCAGTACTGCCCCCCTACTGTTACTTTAAACATGCAAAACCAGTACTGCCCCCCTACTGTTACTTTAAACATGCAAAACCAGTACTGCCCCCCTACTGTTACTTTAAACATGCAAAACCAGTACTGCCCCCCTACTGTTACTTTAAACATGCAAAACCAATACTGCCCCCCTACTGTTACTTTAAATATGCAAAACCAGTACAATCCAGAAGTTGCATTTAACCTCCTGATGGTCTTTCAGGCTGCACATTTCTATATTTGTCTCTAGGTGTATTCACACATGCACGAAACCCCTGAAATTGTCAATCTTCAGGAGTTTTGTGCACAGACTTTTCCCTCCTAGTCTCCTGGAGAAATATCAAGAAGTCAGTGTTAGCCAGTGTGGGAACGTAGCATGCAAAAGGCAAGTCCAGTGCATAACTGGTGGGATCTTTGTGCAAGTTGCTTGTGCTCACCAGTGTCTTCATTTCCACTTCGGGCCTTGATTCTTCGAATACGTCCATTTACACGTAGCTTTCTTTACAGAGGGAAAAAACTGTCAACCTAGCGTCAGACGTAAAACATCAGCCTAGTAAAACATGACTCAGTGACCTCTGCAGCATCCTTTTTATGTCACACCCTGTCTCATGAGACCCATCACACCCTGATTCCCGTGCTTGAAACTCCTGAAAAAGTCCTGAAATCTTCAGGAGTTTCGTGCATGTGTGAACGCAAATGATCATATTATTCAACCCCACTACACCCAGACTTTTCTCCTCCAGCCTCCTGGTTAAATACCAAGAAGTCGGGGTTAGCCAGTGTGCGAACGTAGCATGTTCAAGGCAGAACCTGTGCAAGTTGCTTTAGCCTCTTTTCTGCTAACCAGTGTGTTTGTTTCCACTCAATCCTTGATACTGTGAATTTGTCCATATACACATAGCTTTCTTTACGAAGGTAAAAACTGCCAACCTAGAGCCAGACTTGTAAAACATGACACAGTGCCTTCTGAAGCATCCTTTTCATGAGACCCCTAAAGCTAAAGCGGTCTAAAGCGGTAAAGCGTTTCATATGTGCAGCAGCCATCTTGGTTCGCAAATGATCTGGTCACATGGAACAGAAGCTGCTGCAGAAAATTGAAGTCCACCAATCAATCGATGATGCACAGAGTCTTTGTTGCCAGTCTGTGCATCCATTAGATCCAGCTGTAGTGTTATCACAGGGTCGTCCTCTTTAAGAAAGGTGTTGCAGCAACTTTAGCCGTAATCACAAACGTACAAAACTCCTGAAAAACCATCAGAACGATTCAGGATGTGATGCACGTGTGACCGCAAGCAGCTGAAATGTTCATCCTGGTATAAACCAGTGAGCCAGTGAGTGTGGGTGATGACACTCATAACATGTGAGCTGTGCAAACATGAAACAGGATGGATGAAAATACCCGAACGCACAGCCTTGTGTTTACATGGAGCGTTGAAGAACTGTGATCGCAGCGTGGGTCTGTGTTGCATCGTCTGTAAACATTACACTGCGGCGTTTGTGAGCGACATGTGTGAACCAGCAACTTGAGATCATGGAGATGTGACAAAGTCCTGCAGATGTGCAGAGGAAACAAGCTTCTTCTTCTTCTTCTTGCATGTTCTCCATGTTTTGTTTGTTGTAGTGGAAAGTGTCCAGGTACTCTCCGGTTCATGCACGGCTGTTTTTTTTTGGATGACACAGCTTGTTCTGTGATCTCTGCACCGAGTGATAAAGCTCCACTTTTATGCAACACAAACATTGTTGCGTAAAAAGTGGTGCATTCTTTATAAGGTTGTCTCTCAGCTCAGGAGCACAAAGTGTTTTCTGGTGCCTCTAAATGAATGAATTCTGAATGCAGGCTCTTGCATTGACTCTAATATTGTCCGTGCAATGACTTTATTAAGAATCATCTTCAAACTTCTGTGTTTCTCTTGGAGGACACTTGGCAGCAGAGTGTTGCACAAAGCTTGTTTTGGTGTTTGTGGTGCCAGTATCTCTGTTTCAGCAGCGCTCAGACAGAAAGTTTTACCAAATGTTCGTCGGTGTAACAGGACTGCAAACCCTCCTTCCTGGATTGACACCTTCCTCTTGGCTGTGAGGGAGGTGCAGCTCCGTGAGGTCTGTTTTCCGTTCCCTCTTCCCTTCCCTTCCTCCAGCAGATTGGAAACACCCCACTCCTGCTCATACATGACAGCATTAAATATTATGTTTAATTCACGCCTCCAAGGGAAAAAAAACACCCGACACCACTCCGTCCTCTGAGAGGGAATAATTAACGCCTGGATCAGATTGACTAATTACACAGCTAATAATCTTTTTCGGAGGAAATATTCAAAGTGGTTTCTCGCAGGCCGGCGGCGCTGACACTCACGGAGCAGAGAAATCTGTTAGATGTCTGTCTCACAATTGTCCTCGCTCACAGTGTCTGTCAGCGTCTGCCTCGCGGTGACGGCGAGAGCATATGGTGCAATGAGCTCAGAGTGCATGATGACAACATTAACGTACCACACGCCACAACTCATTCACCCCCAATTCATTCAACTCTCATTTCTCAGTGTCTTTATAGGAGGGCTGTCAAAATTGCTCCAAAATGACGTTCGAATATTCCCTCTAAAAAAAAACCCCCCATAGGTTCGAACCATTCGAATATCTATATAAAAGCAAAGATATTAAATAATATTTTGAAATCTTAATAAAGACTAAACTAGTTTGCATTCCCATGAACTCCCTCTGTGTTTCAACAGCTGTGTAAACTCCACAAACACAGTTACGTTTAACTGAAAGTCCCAGGACCTTTTGAAAAGTACTACCCCCCCAAGCAGGGGCTTTTCAGGGGGGAGATTATCTACCCCTGAACTAAATGTAGACCCTGGTTCCTCTGGTCGAAACACACGTAGTTCAGGGGTAAATTCCCTGCAGTCAAAAAACACCTTGTGTTTCCTCTTCTAGTCCAACTTGTTTAACTTTCTGCTTTTCTTCTTTCGTCCCTGCAAAGCATCACTCATGACATCATACAAGATCACATGCTGCATGCTAGGGGTGGGACAAAATATACATATGGCAATATATTGTCTTCCTGACTTGTGTGATATAAGAATCGATAGGAGGTATAATCTGTATTTTAATTAGGTAAATAAGTAGTTATTTGTCTGTCATCTGTGTTTGTTTACATCCTGGTAGTAGAGCTTTATAGCCATCAAGTGGAGCTTCAGCCTTGGCTCAACGTATGACCAGGATTTCACATCCACATCAATCCAAAGTTTAGGTGTTTCATTGACTAGAAATTGCGGTGCAGACTACCAAGGCTGAAGACCTTCAATCAGAGACTGTAAAAAAAGGACGTGGCCGGGACTGTCTTGTTGTTTTTTGACATAAGGATGGTTACACATTGCTGCGCTTCTATCCTGGTCTACAAGTTGTCAATCAAAGGGTAGCCAAATTCCAAAAATGACCATCGTTAGCATTTATTTTGCTCGCAAAGTGACCCTTATTTAAAAAGTGACGATCATGCTGTGTAAATCCAGAGTGAAGTAATCTCATTTTCTCATAGACTAGGATACATCCAGTGGGTCGCCCTCTGCTGGCCACTGGAAAGAATGCAGGTTAAACGCTCTTTGTACTGGAGGCCACACCCTCTCTGCAGTGCACCCCTGTATCCTACATTTCCCACAATGCAACTGAACTGACCCTCCCCCTCTCTGTTCGTTCCCATGTTTTCCAAACTCCATGTTCAAAGTTTTAATGAAGGCTCTCTGAATCATTTACGAGCTGAGATAAGCCTGCTGGCACTGGGTTTAATCCGCGGAGTGCCCCTTTAATATTCATACTGACGGGCTTTCTCCTCCTCACCAGTGATTTATAAATACGCATTCGGTCAGATTCCACCTGGTCGACACAGGAGGACGAGAGATTTGTTCTTAAGAAGGAAGAAGAACAGAGGAAATCAGAGAACATGAAACACACCAGGTCCCCGCTTCGTTCCAAATATCACTTATTAATGAAACGTCTCCTCGGCTTCACGCTGAATAAAACAACAGAACCAGAGCTCAGTGTTGGAAGCTTCATTTATTCTTGGCATGACTTTTAAGAATCCAGCCACCAGGACGGAGGGCTCAGACTGCAGAGCGGCGGCACGCACACCAGGACAAAGTTTGCACATGTTCTTCTGTATCATCTCAAACGTGCACACACTGAACACTGAACACAGAGCAGGTTAGAAACAGAGACTCTGTTACCTGAAGTCTGGGGGGAGGGATTTATTATTGAAGCAATACAATCCAGAGGAAGCAGCGTGAAGTAGGGGAGGGAATCGCTGGGTGACTCACGATATAATATACGATATGATACTTGGCCCAGGGTTAAGGTGTATCATGATATCTAATTAACCAAAGAATAAAAACTGCTCATTAAAGGAGCATTTCCACTCCTTTCCAGTAAAACAAGCAGTAGGGTTGCAAAGGGGTGGAGAATTTCTGGAAAGTTTCTGGTAAATTTCCAGGAAGTTAAGCTGGGGAATTTTAGAAATATTCCAAATTGGAAACTGTCATTGGGAATTTATTGGAATTGAGGGTAATTTAATGTAAAGGTATCATATCCAAGCATCAATTTTTTTTTGTTATAAGCAGACTTTCATCCAAAATAATACAATTAAAACAAATGTATTTGTAAGTAGAACTTTATCAAGTGTTAAATGTTTTATTGAACAATCAATTATTTCATTAAAGAACAAAAAGAATGAATGTTGAGTTAATTATTTCTCATCCCCCCGACCCAACCCATTCAAAAATTAACAAAAATGCAATCCCAACAAAGTCCCATTCAAAATGTTAAATGCAAAGAGCCGCTCTCTCTCCAAAAAAGTCCCATTCCACATGCAAATAAAAATGCATCTTCCCTCAAGCTTCTCAAGCCTTGCCTCTGTATTTTTGCTAAACCCTTTCAGGCAATGATCTCTTCCTATATTCCCTATTAAGAGCCAACCTTCAATTTAGTAAATTCCTGGTTTATTCCCGCTAATTCCCATGCAACTTTGAAAATTCCCAGAATTTTGCAACCCTAACGAGCAGTAATTATTGCATAGGACTCTGTTTCATGTTAAATCTGCCATCGCAGGTGAGTGAAACTCTCTCTGCAGACTTGAATATGCCCGCCATCTTTCCTCTTCTCTCACCCTGGACTTCAACCAGGATTCTCCTCCTCCTCCTCCTCCTCCTCTCCTCATCCATGTTGTCTTTCTGGTCCTCTGAAAACCTCTGACCTGTTGACTCCAGGCCTGGCTCCACTCATCATGACTTTGGTTTGTTGTTGTAGTTAAGTGAAATACGATCTGGTGATAACACAGAGTGTTTTATTCTGAAAATTAACTGGATGTTTTCATTTTGTTTTGGTGAAACCTGACTTCCTGTCCCGCTCCATCTGCTCTGTTGAGATTGATGCGTCGTGCTCCGGCATCCGGCAAAAACAGAAGTCTTGCGTATCTGATCTGGAGGGCTCCGACCTGCTGGAGTGGATCCAGTGGAAGTTAACACATTGACTAGAATAGAAACCTGTCAGATCCGGTGCTGTGACGGATCGGAGATGGACTGGGCACATAAAGCAAATTTGTAAATTTGTGCGCTTCCTGTTGGGTTTAGAACATGACCATAATAGACTTTTTTTTCAGTCTTGACATGATAGATGTGCAAAAAAAATTTCATGCATGTATGTTATTCCCAGTGGCGGATAGGGGGCGCTATAGAGCGAATTTTGAGAAACACACAACAGAAAATGAGAATTCCTCACAAAGCTGAATTTTGGGGAAAGTTTCATGAGTTTTGGGCTACATTGAGGCATGCAAATTTGGGGTACAAGAGGCAGAAGGAAGAAAGAAAGATAATCTTTAGGGTTTCAATAGGGCCTTGCCATCACTGCATGTCAATGCTCAGGCCCTAATTACTAAAATATGATGTGGATTTGCAAAACTCAAGTATTTTAAGATCATCATCACCTGACTTTCTGCTGACTCTCCTATGAAAGACTCAAGTTTTCTGTGCACAGTTCTGCAGAACTCTTCATGGATCCTTGTTTTCATCTTAAGATGTAGTCACCCACATTTCACGTGTGTGAAGGCCTCAGAGCGGATCCTTGTGGGTGATCAATCTGAGGTTTTGAGTTTGCTCTGGGCGAAACTCACTCCACAGTAATCGTGTCAAGTTTTAGTTCTTATCTGCATCACGCTCCACCCAAACACTGCTGCAAGGAGGAGTGATGATGTGAGGTGGTGTTTTTTGTCCCTGCGTAACACCCTGCTGACAGACTTCGTGAAAGTAGGCCAGTTAGACGGGAGCACTTAAGAAGCGGGACCGCTTGTTGTTGCTGATTGTCACAGAAGATGGGACGGAGTTAACGGTGCTGGTGGAGGCGTACACCTTTTTAAAAGATCACACCTGTTACTGATGTTTAAATGTCTGCAAAGTTTGTTTTACTTCTGGCAGACCAAAATATGACAACTGACTTACTTCAACATACTTCAATCACAATTTACTGAGTGCTGCTCGTGAGATTTTGACGTCATTAAACAGTAAAGTGAGTCTTGTTTGGTGGGTAGAAGTAGAGGACAGCAAACATCTAAAACAATTCAACACCACAGAGACAAAAATGATTCAAAGTAATGAAAGGAAAATAAAAGATCTCCCTGAAAGTAATGTGCATGCCCAAAATAAACATTTTCAAGGATTAATACACTTCAGAAGAGGTGTGTGTTTCTGCAGAGATTGAGCTCTCGGTCTGTATTTTCTTAGTCTTGTAGGTTGTTACAGATGGACATAAAGGTAGCAGGTGACATCACTCTCTCTCTTCTCTGTGCTCAGTCGGTCTGTAACAGACACAAGCTTAATGTGTGCGTCTTTATAGACAGCAAAGAAACTAAACAACATTGTGAATTGCTGCTCTCTGATTGAAAACAGTTACATCAGACTTCCACTAGATCCGTGTCCGGTCCGTCTTTGGTTGCTTTTCAGAACGCAGCCCAGAGCAGGACCTCCGGACAGCTGGAGTCATGTGACCGAGGTTTTCCTGCAGTAATCACTGAATCAAGGATTCTCCTCCTCCTCCTCTCCTCATCCATGTTGTCTTTCTGGTCCTCTGAAAACCTCTGACCTGTTGACCCGGGAGTGTGTCTGTGTTCCCACATTTCGGCATCTATAAGCTCTGCTTCAGCCGAAACCCTTAATGATCAGCCTGTTTCATTTTCTCTTGTAATGATTGTGATTGTGACGATTTCTGCTGCTGCTGCTGATCGAAATAAAATTACTCATTCATTCATTCTCTACAACATTGGAAATAAGGGAAACCTATATGTCTTTTTCCAGAATAAATAAAGGTTTTGAATTGAATTGAAATGAATTTACTATAAAGTGCTTCTGAAAAATCTTGTGGGAGCATAGGGCTTAAATTGAAGGGAAATGTAGGAACACAAGACCTAATTTTGAAAATGTCCTAGAAATGTAGGAACATAGGGATGACCCTGATGTTTTCATTTTGTTTTGGTGCCTGACTTCCTGTCCCGCTCCATCTGCTCTGTTGAGATTGATGCGTCGTGCTCCAGGATCCAGCAAAAATAGAAGTCTTGTGTATCTGATCCGGAGGGCTCCGACCTGCCGGATCAGAGACGCAGCCGGAACGCAACGGAGTGGATCCAGTGGAAGTTAACACATTGACTAGAATAGAAACCTATCAGATCCAGTGCTGTGATGGATCAGAGACGGACCGGACATGGATCTGGTGGAATTTTACTGTTAGTGATAGTGATGCTGTGACTGAGGGCGGAGCAGTGAGACACACAGGTGTTGTTTAACCGCTCTGTTTTCTTTACCAGCACTTTCTTCCCAGTCAGCCAAGAAACAAGCACAATTTATGTTCTTAATATGATTTTAAAAACTTCAGAGCTTTAAGTTTTTTTTAGGAGAGTTAGTACCTTAATGTGATCTCACAAAAACTTAACCCAACAAACTTTAAAGGTGACAAAATGGACTTCTTAATGGTTCTCTACCTGAAATATGTGTCCCTGTCTACAAACCCCTGAAAATGAAAAGAATCCATTCTGCCCCTGTTCTGATTTCTCCACCTTTCTGTAAATGTGTGCTGAAACCAGCCGTTTCAGTTTTCAGTGTTTTTCATACGTCACAACGCCATCCGGTCTGTAACAGGAAGTCAGAGCTCGGAGCTTGTTCAGCCCATAGACTGTATAAAATACAACTCAACCCCTCCTCCGTTTTTCATTCCCTGCACACACGTGTGCTAACAAGGAGCTTAGGAGGGAGGCATGCTAGTTGTAGGCTGTCTTAATAAACACAAAGGTCTGTTTTACTCCCCACGTCTGCAGATTTGAAGATCTAGAGGATGATTTTTATTTATCATGGATATGTGCTAGCGCTAGTTAGCATAGCCACATAGCTACATGTTCGTAGCTGTGTACCAAGACACACGTCGACATACTGACAAATAAAACAACAAGAAACACTAAATCTGTGACCAATGGTTCAGAAAGGTCCTGCTGCAGGCGCCTCTCCGTCAGGATCAGATTCTGGATCAGATTCAGAGGGTTGAAGTAACGCGGGTCTGTGAGCAGCCGTGTATATTCAGCCAACATGTAAACATTAGATCAACGTGCTGGAGAGCCGAGGCCACATCCACTTTCTGAGGGGGCGTGGTCAGAGAGCTCATTCTCATTTAAAGGCACAGACACAGAAAACAGCCTGTTCTGAGCAGGGCTGAAAAAGAGGGGTTTACAGGCAGACCAGAATCTGATTTCAAAGTGTTTTTATGAGCAATAAACTTTAAAGACATGTTTTGGGGACCTCTTAGACCAATATATGTTGATGAAAAAGAGCTTAATATGTCACCTTTAACACTGTCTCTGTTACCTTAGGTATCTATGGATGGAATCAGTTCTAGCTTTAGAGGTAGTGTCTTTGAGTTCTGCTTCACTGAAGTTCAGCGACAGGTCATGAACAGAGCTCTGATCCCCTCAGTGATTTAAGAGGTGACAGCTTCTGAAGCCCATCAAACATCAGATTACTCAACCCTGCCTGACAGTCGATGGTTACGACATTATGTAGCGTCATTCTGTGACTGTTAATGGACACATGGGCCTGCTGTGACACTCCTGACTCTGCACTGTCATCTGAGAACCGAGCTGCATTAATGGATTTCTATTCTGACACTAGTTTTATCCCCATCAGTGTGTCAGGACCAAGGGCAGAGCGCTGACCTTTACGGACAAGAGTTCACCGCAGCAGTCCCCGGCTCTGCCAGCTTCGCCCCCGGTCCACATTACAATACGCAGCCATACTGTTACCACTGCTGCTACATGCCCCTATGCTTTGGAACATTTCCCAGCATGCTTCAGAGGAGGTTGAGAATGGGGTTAAGGCAGAAGAAGAAGAAGAGAGGATGAGGTTGTAGAGGGGAAAGAAGGAGGAGGCGTTGGAGTGATGACGGAGCTGGAGGAGGAAGATCGTGAATGAAGGAGAGGATATTGAGAGTAGATTCATATAAAAAAAAGAACCCACCACGCTGAGATGACAGCCACAAACGGGCGCCGATATGGACGCCAGCCAGCGCGATTGACTGACGCTCTTTTGTGTTACGGTACAGAAAAGCACTCAGGACACACACCAATAAAAAAATAAAAAAAGGTCCAACAAACACGGGAACAAACGTCTTTTATTTCCCTCCTCTTGTTTTATTTTTTCTCTCTTTTCAACGCTGCAGTGCTATTCTGAGAGAGACGCTCGAGCCCACGCACATCCTGAGAGGGAGTGAATGGATGGAAGGATGGAGAAGAGAAAGTGTGTGTGTGTGTGTGTGTATGTGTTATGGGGGGTCTTCTGCACTAACTCGCCGCCTGTCAGGGAGATTCTGTGTCTTCAAAGCTCCTGCGAGGGGAACTCAGGCGTGCCCGTCTCCAGTCTACTGTACGTGTTTACAGCAGCTGTGCAGGCTTGTATATGTGTAACAGGCTAGACTGTATGTTTCAAAATCAATGCTCATGTATCGATGATGTCTTTCCAATATCAATACACAACAAGAAAACTGCACAATTTGCATAATCCTGTGTGATAGAATCAATCTGATATTCAGCGCAGTGCACTCTGTGTATCACGTTGCACTGTTTTAGGGCTGCAGCCAACGATTGTTTCATCATTGATCAACCCGTCACTCACTCAGACTTGTAGCTGAGGTTTCTTTTTGGTGTTTGAGCGATCACACAGAAGTGAAGGATGTAGTTCGAATAAAGGGAGCAGGACCGCCGGACAGCTGGAGTCACGTGACCGAGGTTTTCCCCAAGGTAAATCCTGAATCAAGGATTCTCCTCCTCCTCCTCTCCTCATCCATGTTGTCTTTCTGGTCCTCTGAAAACCTCTGACCTGTTGACTCCAGGCCTGGCTCCGCTCATCATGACTTTGGTTTGTTGTTGTAGTTAAGTGAAATACGATCTGGTGATAACACATACACCTCTTTTCGACCAACGTGAACCCGATTGTATTTCCTGTCTGGTGCTTGCGCTGGTTCGGTGCTGGCTTTTCCCAGCAGCCCTCGCGCGAACTTTCCCTCACAACAACAACAACAACAACAGACATCGGCAGCTTGTCTCCTTGGCCGACCACTGCTTTGCCTTTGTATCCATTAGTCTATTTAAGTCTTCGCTGCAGGACAATGGCGGAAACACGTTTGGTTTGTGTTTTTGATCACGGCAACCCCGCCCCTCGCCCTTGATGTAAGCGGTTCCAGGTTCTAGACCAGCAAAAAGTTGGAGCCGCTCTGGGACCGGTTTTCCTGGCCGGTTCACTCAAAAACAATTCAACCAGGAGAGACACAATTTGAATAGTAAAGGTTATTTATTACAACGGAATGAATGATGGAACTTGACAGAAATCTTTGGCATAAGGACTCCATGGGGATAATGTTATGAGCGTAGGATGTGTGAATTTGGCAGCAGAAGGAATCCCCCAGGAGTCCAGACTCTGGTGGTGGTGGTTGATGAATTCTAGGAATTGAAGACTTGCAGAGACCAGGTGGAGATGGGGAGGTGGAGGGGTGCGCACCATCAATGCAAGAAGGAACTAGCAGGAGAGAGAGACACATTTAAAAAGACAGCAGAAACTTGATAGGTTGACGATAAGGGCGTGCCACTGAGCAGCCGCCGATTACAGCTGATTAGCCAATGACAGATCCAGAGCATGCAGCTGGAAGCGGGTAAGCTACTGAATGAAGGAGAGGAGAGTTAAACAACTGCTGTGATTGCTTTAAAGTCTTCCTGTCTGAACTTTCGTTAGAGCTACATTTCTCAATTTACTGGCCCTGAAACTGCCTTGGTCGAAAAAAAGGGGTAACAGAGTGTTTTATTCTGAAAACTAACCGGATGTTTTCATTTTGTTTTGGTGAAACCTGACTTCCTGTCCTGCTCCATCTGCTCTGTTGAGATTGATGCCTCGTTCTCCAGCATACGGCAAAAATAGAAGTCTTGAAGTGTATCTGATCCGGAGGACTCCGACCTGACGGATCAGAGACGCAGCTGGAACGCAATGGAGTGGATCCAGTGGAAGTTAACACTTTGACTAGAATACAAACCTATCAGATCTGGTGGTGACGGATCGGAGACAGACTGGACATGGATCTGGTGGAATTTAGCCTTTACAGTTTTGTCAGTTGAATTTCATACATTTAAAAGGAGTACAATGTGAGCATATGCATAAATGAGGCACTTATAGTATCAGTGTTTTCATACCATTTGAAGTAGAATAACCTGCGGTCAAGTGGATAGATGACTGGTCTGCTAATGGGGGTACCTTTGTTCTGTTATTCAGTCTCTTTTTACGAGCATGCAGTCTTCAAACGTATATTTTTTGTTGTTGTTTGACTCTATTCTAGCGTCTCTGCTGCAGAAAAAAGGCATCATAACTCCGGCTCAGTTTTTGGTTAATTCATCTGACTTTTGTGGCACATTGTTCACCATGTCTCTCCATCTTAACCTCACAGAACCGTGACACTGAATCTTAGCTGGCCTCAGTCATCAGGAGAACTTCATGACTGACTTTAGAGAAGTGGTGCCATCTGTTGTTATGAATATTGACATAAAGAAGTCTTATTTCAGGTCAATCAATTTGTTGTTTCAAACTCACTGAGTCTTTTGCCTCAACTGGGGGTCTATGTCACTCCTAAGATGTGGTTTCATAATCTTTTATGTAAAGGCAAAGCTCTTGATTGTAGTTTGGGAAGTGTTCTGGTTTCAGTTTGTCGTCTGATTATTGGAGAGCAAATACAGGCGTAACACCGTCTGCTGAAACGACATCCTGGCAATGTGACGATGTACTCATCTCTCTGATCAGATATCTGCAAACATGTTCTGGATCAAAGAGTGGCAAACTGTGTCACCAAGTCAATGAGTGTAAAGATTTCCTGACTTCCTGAAATGCATCAGAAACAATCGATCTGACCTAAATTCACCAAACAGACATTTTAAAAGTCGTTTCCTCCTGACAAAATCTGCATTTATACTTTATACAATCCTGCAAAATGGAATAAAGTTCAGTTTTAATATTTTTAGATATATGACAGCATGTACACATGACTCTAAATATCATAGTTAGAAAGTTTTTGTTGATTTTGGTTACCAGAGGCTTCAAAGTTCAAACCTGCAGATGTCGATTGAGGAACTTTCCCATCTCAACATTTCTCCTCTTCTTCTTCCAAACGACGTCACTCCCTCCTAAAACCCCGGGTCATCCGTCACCTCCGTGCTCCCCGAGCTTCAGGTCGTCAGTGTCTTGTAACTGAAGCAGATTACCTCAGTGAGTCGACAGACTGGCACCACATCTCCTGAATGTTTGAATCACTCCAGGAAGCATTACTCATACATTTAGGTTTTGTAACCCACTGGTGCTTAAAATAACTGCGGTTTTGAAGTAGGTTTTCTTTGGGATTCCTGCAGTTTTTGTATAAATTAACTGTAGATCAGAACAGGTGAGAGGTATGCTGTTAATGGACCTCCGAGTCTCATGAATCATTGCTCAAAGAAAAAATTAAAGAGCGCCTCACAGCTGAGAAAGTGGAGTGGGTGGTGTTAATTCAGATCTCGGAAAAAAATGTTTAAAGAAAAGTCTGTGAGAGAGAAATCAACCAACAAGTCCTCTTAATGTACAGTTTCATGTGGTTTTGTTTTAGTGAATGGACTCTCTTTGGGGTTTAATGGACTCTCTTCGGGGTTTAATGGACTCTCTTTGGGGTTTAATGGACTCTCTTTGGGGTTTGAACTTCTAGTTCGACCAAGCTGGATAACTGGAGGTGATCACTTCTGCTCTGTGAAACTGAGCTGGACATTTTTCCCCTTACACAGGATCCAGTTTGATCATTTTAACATGAAAATAGACGGCATGTTAATCCCAAATGGAGACTTTTAGTTGGAAACCCTTCTTCAGTCTCATCCCACAGTTTGACTGAAGTCTCTTTGTACAGGTGTTGTGTTCAATCCAGTCCACCAAGCAGCTCGAAACAAGACTGAATACCAAAAGGAGACTATTGCAGGGGATTTTAGCACATACTCACATGTTTAGCTGTGTTGCTCATTCCATGATTGCACATCCTTACAAGTTATACCTCCATTGTAAAGGTGACGAATCAGGCTTTCCAACGATATGAAATACGACACCTATTGGCATTATCCAGACCACACTGCACCAAGACAAGACCAAGACATTTAGGGGTCGAGACCCAGTCAAGATCAAGACTATATACACTACCAGTCAAAAGTTTGGACACACCTTCTCATTCAATGGTTTTTATTTACTTTAATTATTTTCAACATTGTAGATTAATACTGAAGACATCACAACTATGAAATAATCTGGTTTACCATAATCTGGATTACAACAGTAGTCAAATAGGGCTTTCCATTGTGTACTAACCCTACCTCTGAACAACACAACTGATGGTCTCAAACACATTAAGAAGGCAAGTCATTCTACAAATGAACTCTTGACAAGGCTCATGTTAATTAGAAACCATTCCAGGAGACCACTTCATGAAGCAGACTGAGAGAAACCATTCCAGGAGACCACTTCATGAAGCAGACTGAGAGAATACCAAGAGTGTGCAAAGCTGTCATGAAGGAAAAAGGGGGCTACTTTACAGAATCTAAAATATAAAACACATTCTGCTTTGTTTAACACTATTTTTTTAAATTAAATAATTCCATATATGTTCTTTCATAGTTTTGATGTCTTCAGTATTAATCTACAGTGTTTCAAATAATTAAAATAAACACAAACCCTTGAATGAGAAGGTGTTTCCAAACTCTGACTGGTGCATATCAATGAAAAATTGTCATGAGAGTTAAAGGTGACATATTCTGCTCTTTTTCATCAACATATATTGGTCTAAGAGGTCCCCAAAACATGTCTTTAAAGTTTATTGCTCATAAAAACACTTTGAAATCAGATTTTGGTCTGCCTGAAAAACCCTCTTCTTCAGTCCTCCTCAGAACAGTCTGTTTTCTCTCTGACCACGCCCCCTCAGGAAGTGGATGTGCCTCGGCTCTCCAGCACGTTGATCTAATGTTTACATGTTGGCTGAATATACACGGCTGCTCAGAGATCACGTTACTTCAACCCTCTTAATCTGATCCAGAATCTGATCCTGATGGAGAGGCGCCTGCAGCAGGACCTTTCTGAAGGATTGGTCACAGATTTAGTGTTTCTTGTTGTTTTATTTGTCAGTATGTCGACGTGTGTCTTGGTACACAGCTACAGCTACAGCTACGAACATGTAGCTATGTAGCTATGCTAACTAGCTTTAGCACTTATCCATGACAAATAAAAATCATCCACTAGATCTTCAAATCTGCAGACGTGGGGAGTAAAACCGACCTCTGCCAGAAAGGCAGCAGGACCTTTTCTGAAGGATTGGTCACAGATTTAGTGTTTCTTGTTGCTTTATATGTCAGTATGTCGACGTGTGTCTTGGTACACAGCTGCAGCTACGACATGTAGCTATGTGGCTATGCTAACTAGCGCTAGCACTTATCCATGATAAATAAAAATCATCCACTAGATCTTCAAATCTGCAGAAGTGGGGAGTAAAACCGACCTTTGTGTTTATTAAGACAGCCTACAACTAGCATGCCTCCCTCCTAAGCTCCTTGTTAGCACACATGTGTGCAGGGAATGAAAAACAGAGGAGGGGTTGAGTTGTGTTTTATACAGTCTATGGGCTGAACAAGCTCCGAGCTCTGACTTCCTGTTACAGACCGGATGGCGTTGTGACGTATGAAAAACACTGAAAAGTGAAACGGCTCGTTTTAGACACATTTAAAGAAAGGTGGAGAAATCAGAACAGGGGCAGAATGATTTTTTTTCATTCTCTGGGGGTTTGTAGACAGGGACACATATTTCAGGTAGAGAACCATTAAAAAGTCAATTTTGCATGATATGTCACCTTTAAAGTTTGTTGGGTAAAGTTTTTGTGAGATCACATTAAGGTACTAACTCTCCTAAAAAAAACTTAAAGCTCTAAAGTTTTTAAAATCATCATAAGAACAGAAATTGTGCTTGTTTCTTGGCTGACTGGGAAGAACTTTCGCTTTCGATCAGCGTTAAAACTGTGTTTTCTGCTGCCTGTGATCTAAGGCGAGGTTGTAGCTGCAGAGGATTATTTTGTCAAGCCTTTCTTTTCTCATTAGTTGTGTGCATTTTCTATTTTCTTTGGTTAGTATTTGTCATGTTTTTATCTGATGGGTTATAGGTGTCGACTGTTGTAGATGTCTGAAGCTAACAGGACAACAAAGTAGAGCAGAACTATTAATAATAAACTCATCTAAACCTGCAGAGACGAATCTTCGTAGTTATGCAGCATACTGAGAAATGTTGTTTGTATGTTGTTCTCTCTATACTGGACCCAGCTGATCCTGGCTGCTCTGAGCTGCCTCCTGTGCAGCTATAGATACCGCTAGACATTCCAATTTCCACGCACTGTACCTTTAAGCTTTTGATGCAACCAGATGGCACAGACGAGGAAAACCTTTTTACAGACTATAAAGCAAAAAGAACGACGGAGTTCCCCCAGACTCAGGATGCAACATCTCCCGAGGAGGATGCACATAAAAGCTACCGTGCAAATCTAAAACAGGGGTCAGGAAGTTCTCCTGCATGTTCAGTGGGTATGGACGCGGAAGAGAAAATCTATAGAGCGCTGTAGTAATATGGGAGATAATGTTGGCAGAGAGGCAGAGCACCAGGCGGATGGGCAGCAGGACAAATCCATACATGTGTGCAGCCCACAGTGAGACAAATGGCCCATCTCAGCGGGAGGCAGAGAGACACCTGGGAGGGTTTATGCAGACGAGGAACACATGATGGACGAATTAAATAAAGGTGTTTATTATTCAGCATGTGGGCTCGGCTGCTTCAACAACTCTTCATCTCTATCTATGGTTTCCATAAAATACCACATAAGAGACAAGTCTCTTTAGGAGGCGCGAGGGCTGGCACTTCAAGTGTTATTTTGCTTGTGTTGTGTAAGTTCCTTAAACACATCACTGCACTCTCTCTCACAGCGAGTCTGACCCACTTACACAAACTCTTAATTAAGAACAACAAGCGGCCACATCCTTTTAATAAACACGAGCATAATGAAACGAGAATCCCATCCCGCTTGGACTTCCTGGAGGTCAGTGTTATCTTTTGGTGTTACCTCACTGTGTACCAGCAGAAGAACAACAACAATAAGAGCAGCCAATAAAAGTGTCACAGAGATGTTTGGACGGTCCCAAACTCTCCCCCTCACATCCTGTTTTGACAAGAGACAACAGATAACAGAGTGAGGGAGAGAGAGAAATTGCACTTTGTTTTCCTGCAGATGAAGAAATCATGGAAATGTAAAAGTTATGAATGTGTGTGAGGCTTCTGTGCAAACATTAGGAGTTGTTTTAATTCATTAAAGAAGCTTTTTATCTGTTGTTCGTGAAACCCTTTAAATAATATCAGTAGAAGCGGATCTGTGTGCACACATTTGGATTTGTTTTCCTCTTTATAACATTAATGCACTCGCTGCTTGGAAAGCCAGCAGAGGTTCAGCTGTTTATCAGCGGGGGTTTCTTAATTACGACATCCGAGGAAGCGGGTCGGAAAAGCCCCCGGAGGATGGAGATACGCTGATGTGGAGCCGGGCTGTCAGGGCTGCAGAATGCCCAGGAGCAAGAAAGGACCCTGCTATTTAGGTTACTGTGATTCAGGAAATATCTACCGTTAACTCCTCAACCCTGGAATCAGAACATCCTGTTCTTGTGTTTTCTTCTCCCCCTCCACTCTCACTCCTCATGCTCCTGCTTTAGAGGAGACTCTGTTGTTTACTGCCTGGTGGTTCTTCTCCTCCTTACAGGCTGTTTCTTACTGATGTCTTGCTGCACGTCTCGTCTTTGAAACCGCTTCTGTCGTCTGCAGGTTGAGTCGCCGCTGCAGGGACCGAGCCCCGTCTTTGTTTGCTTTACAGAGAAGCAGCGAGGTTTGAAATGTAAAAAGTGCGTCTCTTCACAGAGGAGGGATTAAAAACCTTGAGGTTAATCTGTGATCGTTATCGTCAGACGCAGCAGACGTTCTCGTGTTGCAGGGCAGGGAGCTCAGATGTTGTTTTATTAAACTGCTGAGTGTCTCTTGAATCATTTTAACTTCAACTTTTTGAACTGTACGTTTTAAAGGACACAAGCTGAGCCAACGTCTGCAGCTTCTAGGAATGAAGTTTGGTGATAGAGCTGCAGGAAGGCTGATTTAAACTAGGCATGAGTACAATTCGGCGATGATTCGTAAAACTTGTCTTTCAATGTCCTCTTCTTTTTGCTAGATATATTCTGATACAAATAAGAAGCTAGTATCAATTCAACTCATTCATGTTATTGATTTGGGGCTTCAAATCTGTATTATGCTGGGTCCAGTCCTCTTGACAGCAGGTTTGAAACGTTAAGTTGAGACAACAGCGACTAACACAACACGTGTTCTGCTGCAGGTGTAAACAGACCCTACCTGACAGAACACGCAACACAGTTCCTGGTTCAAGCTCTTGTAATGTCACAAATTGACTACTGCAACTCTCTACTGGCAGGCCTCCCTGCATGCAGAGTTAAACCTCTGCAAATGATCCAGGACACAGCAGCACGTCTGGTCTTCAACCAGCCTAAGACAGCTCATGTCACTCCCCTGCTCATCTCACTACACTGGCTTCCAGTTGCAGCTCGCATCAGATACAAAACTCTAATCATGACTTACAAAGCAGAAACCAAAACCGCTCCAGTTTACCTGGAACCCCACATCCAGGTCTACTGCTGCACCCCTTCTCGCCCCGCTACGCTCAGCCTCTGAAAAGTGCCTAGTGCTTCCAGCACATAAGGCCTCAAAAATCACTAGCTGGACTCTTCTCTTCTGTTGTCCCTAAATGGTGGAATGAATTGTCCAACTCCATTCGATCTGCAGAGTCCCTCTCTACTTTCAAAAGACAGCTAAAGACCCAGCTCTTTAGGAAGCACTATGCACTTAGCTAGACTGTTCTCCACTGTTGTCCCCAGTGGCAGATCATGTCTTCCAGCTACAGTTGACTCTCACTGTCCTGCTCTACTCTGGGAATCTGTGTTCAGGTCTGGAGTGACCCAGCACTTGGTACTTTGGTCATTATTGTGGTGATGTTAATTGTTGATGATGATAATGGAAGCTCTTAAATGGTTTGGTTGCTTCATTGTAGATGTTCCTTATTTACTTTTGTGCATTGCCTTTACACTGCTTGGCAGTACCTGCACCCAAATGGACTTGAAGCACTTTGTTACTCTTACTGATCTTGTTTCCTCTTGTCTAGATCTTTGCTTGTGTTGTTCTTGTTCTCGTATGTACGTCGCTTTGGATAAAAGCGTCTGCTAAATGACATTGTAACATTGTAACATAATCATTGGCATCTATTTGACGATTATTAAACTAATCACCCCCCCCCCCCCCCCCCCAAAACACAGCCCGTTTGTGTGGCAGTCGTGTTAACCAGCAGCAGGACGAGGTGCTGCTAGTAGCAGGCACTGTCAGCGTCTGTCTCGACCTTTATGTCAGTGTTTCTGTGACGCAGCAGCGTGGCATGTGTTTACATTTTACAGCCATGCTCAGTCTCTGGAAATACGTGTGTAGTAGTGTGAGATTCAGAAACGGAGAAAATCACTGCCACTGTCGTGAATGTTTTCTTCTTCTTTTACTATTTAATGCGGTTAGCAAACAGCTTCAAGACGCTCTATAGCCACCATCTGGCGGGAATACGGTATTACAACCAGGCAACAGTGAAAACGATGAAAACTTGTACTTTTTAAAATGAGCGAATATTTGAGCATCCTGAAATCATCTCCCATCCCTGATTAAACATATAGAAGAGCAGAAAAAGTTCATAATGCAGCCACATTACTCGGCCCTGCAGCCTCTTTGTATAGAACAATAGCGGAGTAAAGTTAACGTGGTTCTGCAGGGGGTGAAAGGTCGCGAACGTCCCCGAGTGAAAACTAAGTTGAGGTGGAATTAACCGCATGTATCATCAGGACTGCGTTTATGAGATTTTTTAGCCTGACAGCAGTGATGCTCTCATTCCTGGTGCTGCAGGCCTCATTCTGTACACAGAACACGCCCACACACACACACACACACACACACACACACATATACACACACTCACACTAATACACAGCTACACACATCTGTGGCCTCCCTTTTCTCCATCCTCCTGTCAGATGAGTCCATATGGCAGCTGTCATGTTGCCTGCTCTCTTTTTATCAAAGTCAGATCACGGCTGCTCCCAGCTCCTCTGTCAGCTGATGTTTAATATATACAGTATGTCTCTGAATGTGTGTGTGTGTGTGTGTGTAGTAGTTGCCTGTACGTGGACTGTATGTCCCGAAGTAAAGCAGAATTTCAGGTTTAATGAAGCATTGAAAGAGCTGTGCTGCACACCGCTCCAGGCACAGAGTATGTAAAATAAAAATACCCTGTGACCTCCACGCCTAAATCACTACGTCCTTATTATCAAACAACAGAAGGTTTCCTTTTTATATATCCTACCTTGTGATGGCCGTATGTACGAGGGAATAGAGGTGATTGTCTGGATCTACCTTTTAGACTAGATTAAGAAATGTTGCCACTTTGCAACATCTCTGTTTTGAAGAGCTCATATTTTCTATTTCCCCTCTGGAACTTTGTGATTACTGTGTGCAGGCTTTGCTTGTGATATCTAAAGTTTCCACAAGTAGTCCCAGTCCCATTATTTTCCATAATGTTTCCTCCGTGTATTGTCTGTTTTTATGCTGGCATAACCACAACTTGGTCTCAGCAGATGTGTGTCCAACATGAGTCTGGTCCTGCTGGAGGTTTCTGCCTGTTAAAGGAAGTTTGTCCTTGCCGCTGTAACTTGCTAAATGCTGCAAAGTGCTCTGCTTATGGTGGGTTAAGACGAGGTTAGGTTATAGGGTTTGGGGTTAAGGGTTACAGTCAGAGGTTTAAGGTTAGGGTTTTAGGTTTAGGGTAAGTGTTTAGGGTGAGGTTTGGGTTAGAACATTAGGTTATAGGTAAGTGTTAAAAATTTATATTGACAACCCCCTCCTCCACTGATGCCTCTGTGGTTTGGGGTAGGGTGCCATGGGCTTGCATGGGCCAGCGCATGTTAGTCACGCCTTCTCGATCCTGTCAATACTACTTGCTAGATTGTAGTTTTTATCTTTGCAGTTGTGCATTAGGGTCAGGTGTGTCAAAGAATCCACCAACTATTTTCCAAGGTTAGGGTTAGGCACAAAGCCTGAAGGTTAGGGTTAGGCACAAAGCCTGAAGGTTAGGGTTAGGCACAAAGCCTGAAGGTTAGGGTTAGGCACAAAGCCTGAAGGTTAGGGTTAGGCACAAAGCCTGAAGGTTATGGTTAGGCACAAAGCCTTAAGGTTAAGATTAGGCACCAAACCTGAAGGTTAGGGTTAGGCACAAAGCCTGAAGGTTAGGGTTAGGCACAAAGCCCGAAGGTTAGGGTTAGGGTAGAGTGTTCAGGTAAGGGTTAGATTTTAGAGTTTGGGGTCAAGAGTTAGGGTCAGTTAGGGTTTACGGTTAGGGTGAGGATCAGAGGTTTAGGGTTGGGTTAGGGTTAGAGAACTAGGGTAAGGATAGAGGGTTAGGTTAGTGTAAGATTTCTAGCAACAACCTCAAATTCGGCCGATGCCTCAGCGGTTTGCAGTAGGGCTTGCATGGGCCGCCGCATGTCAGTCGCGCCTTCTGTGTCTTGTCAATACTACCTGCTAGATTGTAGTTTTTATCTTTGCACTGGTGCATTAGGGTCGGGTGTGTCGAAGAATCCATCAACCATTTTCCAAGGTTAGGGTTAGGCACAAAGCCCGAAGGTTAGGGTTAGGGCAAGGGTTCGGGAGGTGATAGATTGCGATCTTGCCCAAAGGTTAGGGTTAGGGTTGGCATTTGGGGTTACAATTAGGGGTTAGGACTGGATCTTAGCCTGTCTTGATGTTGGGTCTTTGTTAATAATATAACATAGAGTACGGTCTAGACTTTCTCTGTTTGGAAAGAGTCTTCAGATAACATTTGTTGTGATTTGGCGCTATATAAATAAAGACTGATATATGAGTTTTGTCTGTTCTTGTGAAACACCTTGGTGCAGAGCTTTTTTTGCCTTTAAGCTACCATGTAAATGAAATAAACTTGACACTAGTATGGGAGGCAGTGCCTTGAAATATAAAGCTGATGGTAGGAAAACTTGTAAACTTGTAAATATTGATGACTAATTTGTGTTTTCCTTTTGCAGATTGAACGCCGTTGATGTCATGAACCTGTGAGAGAAAAGAAGACTTGGAAGAGCCAGGATCTCTACAGGACTGTCCCTGCACCGTATGGAGGACTACTTGGGGATTTTCTCTGCTGCTTTTTGAGCTCCTCACAAACTATCCCTCCTCCTTTTTTCAATATTTTTACCTCCTTGTCATCGTTGGAACAGAGGTTGCAGACCTCAACTCTTTTTTGCCAAACAGACTACGTCAAGAGAAGAAGCAGAAACACCTGAAACATGTCCATCACTCAATCAGACGAAGAAGAGTTTATTTAGTCATTCAGCTTAATTTCCCTCCTGCTCACACATTACAACATCCTGCATCCCATTAAAGTCATATTTAATCACCTCAGCATATTGAAGGGGAATTCCAGAAAGCAGAACAACCGTAAAACTTAATATCCATCGTCTTCTGGTCAGTGTTTGTATAGCTGCTGCTCTTAATGCTGAAGCTGAGACGGGCTTCTCACGAGGACGATGATCAGTGCATTATTGGTTCCAAGTGCTTTATGAACCCCCCGGATGATGGTTGCGCACATGCTCATTAGTGAGTGACAGGCAACACAACCACAACGTCTCAACTGAAAGATTTAGGCGCCACCAACACCAACACTTCTGCTGCTGCTGCTGCTGCTTCTGCTGCTATCTCCCAGGCTTAGAGATAAACCGTCGTCTGAGTCTGCGCTGTGAAACACTGCTGACACTTTCTCCTTCTTCCAGTCTCGCTCTTTTGTTCTGTTTCTTCCACACGTGGCGCCCACTTACGCCGCGCTGAAACCCCCCCTTTATCTAATCCCAGTGACCTCTTTTAAATCTTTTTGCATTCTTCCTTTTACTGAAAACATGCAACTCAAAACCTTTCACTGTTTGTCTCGTGACATAAGATCAAGGTTGTAAAAAAAATAGAGAAGCCATACTGAACACCAGCCATACGAAGCTGTCACATCCTGTCACGATGTTCAAGAGCTGATCACATGACGAAAACGGAGTCCAGACGGAACCTGACGATTTTCTGCTCGTCTTTCTAGAAACGTAAATCCGTGACTCATCGGCGTACGTACGGTTTCAAGCGTGGCAAGTGAACGCGACCGCGCCAGGTTCCCCGTCATCGTCCTGTGTTCCTCTGCGCTGACGGATGAATCCGGACATTTTCATGTCTGTTCTGTGGGCAGAACCTCGCTGCCCTGCTAGAACCGGGCCCAAGCCCTCTTTCGTTCTCTTCTGTTGGGCCAAGCTAAATTCAGAGCAAAGACACTCACACAAGGGTTTCGAACGCACATAAATCCTCCTTTTTTTTTTTCTTTTCTGTCTTTTTCTATAATTTCTCCCTGCTTTCATCACTCTTCTGTGAATGCCTTGACATGCTTGTTGACTGAAGTTCCCAGAAGGTCTTCTTTCTACGGACTCAGTGCTGCTGATTCGTTAATCTAGCAGCTCCTTTATCGTCCGCAGCTTCTGAATTTGAACTGTAAAAACCAAACTCTCAAGCAAACCGACCTTTACTGACTCTTCCTCTTAAACTGTGCGAACGAGAGAGCGTGTTTATCGTGAGCGTAATGTAGAAGGAACACAACTTTCAGTCGCAGCTCGTGCCAAAACTTTAGACCGACTTCCTCTCGGCTTGTTCGCTAAACAAAAAGCCGCCGGCGCTGTTGTTTACAGACAAACAGAGCTAAAACATTTGATTTGACTTTTCAAAGTCTATATTTTCATGTATGATTTTACACAACAGGACTACAGAAGTGCCAACCTCCAACGACAACACACCCGACATCTGTTGCAGCTCATAAAACGAAGTTTACATACAAGCGCTAAATGTTTACAGACTACATTTTCCATCGCAGTGTTTTCGTACGTGAATTGTAACATTCGTGCCATAAAACTTTTCACCGGGAGATAAAAGACTTTTACTTTGAAGGGGTCATTTTATTAAGAGTTTACACACATTCATGTTGTTTACAGAAAATGTAAAAAAAAACAAAAACTGCCTATTTTGAAGATTTCAACCTTTTTGGCCAACGGACTGTAAAAAAAAAACGCAGACAGACCAAATTAAGTATCAGACACCTGCTGCCATAAAACACATTCTTCTATATTTATAATTGATTTTTGATTCTATTGATTATTTCAGAACGAGAGCCATTTCACAGGCAGTTCGCTTAGGGCCTAAAAACTCTGAAAGACCTCAATGTTTACAAAAGCTGCTCGAGAGAAGGATTTGTACACGGAGAGAAATGTTTACATTCGATGAGAGAGTGAAACGCCAAACACCTTCATGATACATCGCTTGAACTCCAAGAGGAAACCTTCGCCCCTGTGCAGGATTACGTCATCAGACTGGAGTTAAACTTTTCATACAAGACTGTTTTTTAAACGGAGAGGCGACCATCTTGAAATTGGACGCTTCACAAGCTGTTGATGTGACTTCCTTTTTTTTTTTGTATCATCTTGAGAACTTTAGGATAAAACAATGAAACCCACATCTTCAAGAGGGATGTTTTGCTTGTCCCTTCTCCTCCTGCTCGTTTCCTCCTGCGTCGCTGTTTCCACAGTGGCCATCACTACAGAGCGGCGTGCTGTCGATGGCGATGTCAGGACTCTGACCGGCAGCAGTAGCTCGGCTGCAGCCGGTAGAAAAAGCACCACCTTGTTCCTCTTAACGGGCTACAAACCTCCACTCCCCCCGCTGCCAGCCGGGCCCAAAGTGGCTCCCAAAGCGGCCGAGGTGGAGGACGGGGATGACCACCGGCCAGTGATGGCAGAGCTCCCTCCGAAGCCCCTCCCCCAGACCATGTTGCCAAGGAACATGACGGCCGACGCCCTGAAGCCCCCGCTCGGTGCAGCACAGGTGGCGCCACCACCGAGACAGCTGGTGGATGTGGATGTATGCAGGTAAGCTAAACATGGAGAGCTGTTTCAGGGTGTTTGTGGGTGTATTATCTTTAATTTTATTCATTTAAAGGTGATTTTTTGAGAGTTTACTCTGCAGGTTAGAGTATTCTGCGAGGTATCGGAAACCTTAGAGGTGAGTAGGGAGGGTTTCAAATTTTTGTGCTGAGAAGGAAGTAAAGATTCTAAAAAAGTGCCTCATCCTACTCTGCATTTCTTTTTATTTTACCTTAAACACCAGCTGGAAATTAAAATTTACTTTACATATTTTGTTTTAATTGTAAACTTCTTATCTCAATGTTGCCTCCACTTAATTTTACTCTGATTGTTTCAACTTCTCCTCAACATTTCAACTAAACAGAGCAGGTTTAGACCGTACTCTATGTTCTATTATTAACAAAGACCCAACATCAAGACAGGATCAGATCCAGTTCCATCTTACAGACAGGACTCAGTCTGATCTCATCTTAATCCACCATGAGCAGAGCACTTTGCAGCATTTAGCAAGTTACAGTGGCAAGGACAAACTTCCTTGAACAGGCAGAAACCTCCAGCAGGACCAGACTCATGTTAGACACACATCTGCTGAGACCGTGTTGGAGAGAGGGATAGAGGGAGATGAAGAGAGAGAGAGAGATGATAGTGGGGAGACGGATAGCAGTAGTTGTAGCAGCTAGAGTCTGGCACGTCCACAGCAGCAGAGATCCAGAGGAACCTACGAGACAAGGGAGCTCAGGGACTCGGGAAAGGTCTATGGTTAGTAACTTCAATGGGACAGGAAGAGTTAAAGTAAGTGATGAGGGGAGAGGAGAAAGATTGGATCCCAGTGTCTCCGTTCCCCCGGCAGTCTAAGCCTATAGCAGCATAATTGAGAGTCGGCCCAGTGGCAAGGACAAACTTCCTTGAACAGGCAGAAACCTTGAGCTGAACCAGACTCATGTTAGAGAGACCAAGTTGAAGAGAGGGATAGACAGAGATTAAGAGAGGGAGATGATAGTAGTGAGACGGATAGTAGTAGTTGTAGCAGCAGGCCGTCTACGGCAGAGATCATGAGGAACCTTCGAGACAAGGGAGCTCAGGGACTCCAGAAAGGTCTATGGTTAGTAACTTTAATGGGACAGGAAGAGTTAAAGTAAGAGACAGGCAGAGAGAGGAGAGAGAGGGAAAGACAGGATCCCAGTGTGTCAGTTCCTCCGGCAGTCTAAGCCTATAGCAGCATAACTGAGAATCGGTCCAGTGGCAAGGACAAACTTCCTTTAACAGGCAGAAACCTCCAGCAGGACCAGACTCATGTTAGACACACATCTGCTGAGACTGAGTTGGAGATAGAAATAGAGGGAGATGAAGAGAGAGAGAGATGATAGTGGGGAGACGGATAGTAGTAGTTGTAGCAGCTGGAGTCTGGCACGTCCACAGCAGCAGAGATCCAGAGGAACCTACGAGACAAGGGAGCTCAGGGACTCCAGAAAGGTCTATGGTTAGTAACTTTAATGGGACAGGAAGAGTTAAAGTAAGTGATGAGGGGAGAGGAGAAAGATAGGATCCCAGTGTCTCCATTCCCCCGGCAGTCTAAGCCTATAGCAGCATAACTAGGGTGTTATTTTACATGATATATCGTTTGCACCAGTGTGTAGGACTCAGATTGCTTTTTAGATGACAAAAAAGGCATTAAAAGTGCATCTTCCACCCTGTGATTTGTGCTATTTCTTATTAACTTGTTCATTGAAAAGTGCACAGGAGGTAAACGTCCTCTGGGCAGCAGAAATAATGAACATACGCGGGTGCAATGGGACGTAAAATCCAGGTGAAAACCAGTTCAAGACAGATCTGCCTCCCTTAATAAAAAACCGCTCGGTTAAAATCAGTGTGAAACAAAACCTCTGAGCCTTAGGTGTGCAGTATAAAGTGAGTTCAGTCAATCTTTACAGGCGTTTGGTTCCCATCAGAGAGTCTTCATCTCCTTTATAGCACACTTTTATTTCCATCTCTGAAACGTGTTGATCGCAGTGGACGCTATAAAAGCCAGGCACATCATGATTCTTCTCCTGCTGCAGCTCTGATCTCCATCTCACTGGAGATTATATTTTGCACTGAGAGGCGTCTTGCTGTTTCCAGGCAACATGTAATCAGCTCTAAATCAGTTGTGTGGCAGTGAGCAACACACACCGACACCACTAACAACAGCTACGTCCAGGCAATACAAAGCAGCCCAGTAATAGAGACAGATTTCAAACCTACATGAACGTCTGAAGATCCGTATTCGTGCTCCTCTCTAACACGATTTTAATGTTCTTATTTATGTCTGTAAGATCATGCTTTGGCCTTTGTTGCCAACAAGAAGCGTTTTCTCCATTAGTGGTGTAATTGATAGAAATACCTGAATGAAACACGGGAGTATTTAACCAAGCTGTAAGCTCAGAGCTTACTCTTCACCGTTATACACACCGTGCCCATTTTCCTCTGCAGCACTCAGAGTGGGAGGCTGAAATGCTTGATGCTCTGTGTTCGAGGTTGATGGTTGTTTTGATGCAAAAGTTGTCAAATCTTTGGATTCGGTTGTTGGATAGAATTTAAATCCTGCATATATTTAAACGGCAACGTGTTTGTGTTTTAAGTAAGTAGCCGGGTAATAAGCAGGATAATCACTGTACAAATTACAGGGGGATCTGAGACCTCTTAATTGACACAAGAGACCCCCTGAAAGCCTCAACTGCAAAATTTTGGGGGGTCTCTTGAGAAATGTTTTAACATAATTTTTTTCACTTGCTATTGTCACTACAAATGTCATTTAAAAAGCACGTCACGTTTGAACCGTGCTTCATATGGAAATATGAAGCCATGGTCCTGTAGCTGTGTGCAGCTTTAGACTGGGTGATGTGTTTTTAAAGTGCGTATATGCATTACTTGTCGTCTTGTATACTGCATGCTGCGTAAGACTTCAGCCTGATGCTGGACAGTGTTTCCCCTACTAGGGCTGGGTATCATCAGGTCCCTCGCAATACGATATTATCACGATATTTTGCCCAAGATAACGATACTATCACGATACAGCGATTCTACGATAATTGATGAATTGCAAGAAATATCATCCACGATACATCACGATATCTGTGTCACTGAAGAAATTCAGAATTTATTGACTGCACTGAATCCATTTCCCAGGAATTACAAAACATTGTTAATCAATTTCACATGAACGAGTAATACAAAGTATCTATATGGTCTAAGTCTTAGACCATATGTGCAGTATCAATCAATCAATCAATCAATCTTTATTTGTATAGCGCCAAATCACAACAAACGTTATCTCAAGGCGCTTTTACAAACATAGCAGGTCTAGACCACTCTATGTCAAATTATGAACAGAGACCCAACTTCAAGACAGGATAAGACTCAGTCTGACCCCACCTTAATCCATCATGAGCATTGCACCTCGCAGTATTTAGCTAGTTACAGTGGAGAGGAAAAACTTCCTTTTAACAGGCAGAAACCTCCAGCAGAACCAGACTCATGTTAGACAGCCATCATGCCTCGACTGAGTTGGGTCTGGAAAGACAGATAGAGGGGAGTAAGAGAGAGAGGTGATAGTGATGAGACGAGTAGTAGAAGCTGTTGCCGCTGGAGTCCAGCACGTCCGTATCAACTGGAGTCCAGATCGTCCGCAGCAGGAGGACGTCTACGGCAGCTCAGAGGAATCTACGAGACAAGGGAGCTCAGGGACTCCAGAAAGGTCTATGGTTAGTAACTTTAATGGGACAGGCAGAGTTAAAGTAAGTGATGAAGGGGTTGGGGGGGAAGGGGGTGAGCTAGGATCCCAGTGTGTCAGTGTGCCAGTTCCCCCGGCAGTCTAGGCCTATAGCAGCATGACAAAAGCTGGTCCAAGCCTGATCCAGCTCTAACTATAAGATTTGTCAAAAAGGAAAGTTTGAAGCCTACTCTTAAAAGTGGAGAGGGTGTCTGCCTCCCGGACCCTGACTGGTAGATGATTCCAAAGGAGAGGGGCCTGATAACTGAAGGTTCTACCTCCCATACTACTTTTAGAAATTTTTGGTACAACTAGCAAGCCTGCATGTTTGGAGTGTAGAGTTCTAGAGGGGTAATAGGGCACTATGAGCTCTTTAAGATACGAGGGTGCCTGATTTTTAAGGGCTTTGTAGGTTAAAAGAAGGATTTTAAATTCTATTCTACATTTTATTGGGTAGATACTTTGTATCTCTCTGAGGCCCTCAATAGGCGCCCCTGGGCCGCACCCGGCCCGCCGGCCGCCTATTTGTGGCCCACAAACTGTTATTCCTTCACTATATGTTATGGTCGGGTCAGCACGTGTATACGGTGACTTGTCTCCATGCCGACGATACACAGACAGCATGTTACTGGGTCACTTAGAGTTCACCGCTGTGAGTGCAATTTTTAACTTTCACTTTAGTTTTTGGAGCAGTTCGCAAAGTGGCACTTTTCCAGCTGTACAGAAACGTTAGCATTAGCGTCGTGAACCATCCTCTCCTCTACGGTAAGCTCTGCGAACTCTTTATTAAGTGTGGTTCCATTGACAGTAAAGTAAAAGCTGAAGTGAGCCCAGACTTTAGATTTGAAATTCGACGGTGCATCTTTCAGGTGTTTTGCTCTGCTGCTCATCCTCCGCCTTGCATCATTTTCTTTTTCTTCTCCTTTTTATTTCCTTTCAAAGGAGTACTCTACAGCAGCACCCACTCTTATTCATGCTAAGCGCCATCATGTGGAGGCCAAGGTTATTATAGTTTTGCATTTTTCATTAGTTTTTATTTTTATTTCGTTTTGACTTTTTGTTTTCAATTTCAGTTTAGTTTTAATTAGTTTTTGAAGCGGGTTTGCTAGTTTAGTTTAGTTTCTATTTTTTGAAAATGCTTAGTTTTAGTTTAGTTTTTATTAGTTTCAGTATTAGTTTTAGTCTTTTTTGCCTGTGTGCCTGGCCGGGGGTTAGCTTCTGTTTCAGGGTAAGGGGCCTGGCCGCTCTCTCTTGCCTTGACAAGGTATGCTAGGTTAGCCGTCTTGTGTGAGCTTTTCAAATGGACTTTAAGATTAGTGGGATTTTCCCCCTTGAGAAACATATTTTCAACATATTTTATCACCTTCCATTGCAAGGCACTTACTCCTATCAGAGACAGTCATATTCAAAGTAATCCCAAATGGGGCTCTGCCGCTTTCTCCTGACTTTCGCTGCCATTAACGCTCTGCAGGCAAAGTGTGGACGCGTGCCTGCTTGTGCGAATGAGCCAAATGAAGTGAAACTGGCAGAAAACAAACAAAAAATTCATATCCTAAAAAATAGGGAATACTGGTGGATACTCTGTAGGATAGTACTCTCCCTGGGGTGTCGGTCAGAACACACTGGACAGGAGGCAGGAGGGAGCTTTAACCGTTTAGTGAATATTCTCCTTGTACAGCACAACAGTTCAGCAGACCCAATGAGGCCACAGAGGAATAGGTATGAGTGTGGTCGGAAACACATCAAATAAATACACAAACATAAGGGTGATGGTCACAATATGGACACTTAGGCTAGCATTACTGACCCTCTATAGTGTTAAATAATATGGTGACTCACTGATACATCCTTAACAATAAAATAAGCAATAAACAATAATCATTGATACAGAGATAATGATTCAGATGCTACCACTACAAGTATACTAATAATCAATAATCAACAGGATCATATGGGTGATTAATAATATGAGATGACGCATGCGCTCATGGCGTCTATTTTCTCTCTCGGGAGTTTTAACACACGTGAATGCTTATGGACAGGAAAAGTCAGTTCTCCGTCTCATTATACTTACTTGTTGGGCATTCACACAGGAACGGTTATAAACAGGGCAGGTAGTCGGAGCGAGAGAGTTCGTCTCGATTTAATCCCCCTGCAGTTCTGCCTCGCTGTGAGTGCGCGCGCCTGTCAGCTGCAGGCTGCGTTCGGCGCGCTCCCGCGCAGATGCAGAGAGCAGAGAGCAGAGCAGAGACGTCCACCCGATCAGTCTCTGACTTTATTACATATCCACTCAAAATGCTGAGTTTAAGACGAAAACTAAAGACATGTTCTCTATCATTTTAGTTTATTTTAGTTAGTTTTGTAAACTCACAATACAGTTTCAGTTAGTTTTCGTTTTTTTGTGAAGCCTCGTTTTTATTTTTATTTCAGTTAACGAAAATGTTTTTTCACCTCTCGTTTTCGTTATTTCGTTAGTTTTCGTTAACTATAATAACCTTGGTGGAGGCTTGAAGTAAATGTAAATCTGTAAATCAAAATTGTAGCAGGCTTTTGTGAGAGAATCTGATTAGAACGGCTTTATGTTTATTGTTTAAATATCGATATTTGGCGCCAGTGTATCGATAACGTATGGCAAGACGAAATATTGGGATATATCGTATTATCGATATTTTGGCACACCCCTATCCCCTACCATTATATTGAGGGCGCACCCGCCCCCCCTTGGGGCCAGATCAAAGCAGAAGTAATTTAAGGTCCCTTCTCTCATAGAACAGGTCTATACCTTGTTCTTTTATTAAACAGACTAAATAGCCTTTTATTATTTATCTTATTTATATGACGGGATGTCATTTCTGTCTACATGGTCACGCATTCACAATCGTCCTCTGCTCTCTGTATCGCGCACGGCAGAGTTCTGCAGACAAGTCGTCAACTCAGCCACGCCCTGAATAATGCAGAGTGAACCCTCATGACCAGGTGAACGTCTCTCTCTCCACAGGGGTTACTATGATGTCATGGGGCACTTCGACACCACCTTCAACTGCTCCAAAGGCAGCTACATCTACTGCTGCGGCACCTGCCACTACCGGTTTTGCTGCGAGCACCAGAGGAACCGGCTGGACCAGGAGTCCTGCAACAACTACATCTCCCCCGTGTGGGCCGACCCGCAGACAACGGTCACCGTGCCTGCGAGCAAGCCCGACCCGGACTTTGAGACGCTGCAGCAGCAGAACAGCAGGTCAGAGTCTGGATTGGTTCATTAAATGTGTGGTATGTTGGTCTGAAACACAAAAGTAACGCTCTTCTTTTAAATCTTCAAATGTTTTTCTCTTTTGTGGAATAGAGTACAAATAAAGTATTCCTGGAAAGCAATAAAAGCACACTTTTGTTCACAAACCTTTGAAACCAAAAAAACAAAGATATTCAATTCATACAAAGACAGATGAAGCTTTCTTACATCCCAAAGGGAAACTACTGGATACACAAAGATGTATCTTAGAGAGCACGTAGTAATGGACGTGTTTGCCTCCATCAGAGCGTTCTTAGCTGTTTGATTTCATCCTCTGTTCTTCTTCTTATCGCCCCTCTCCTGAAACAGCACGGCCTACGTGATCGGAGGGGTGATCTCCTTCACTCTCGTGGTGGCTGTAGGCGTGAGGATCGCCTTCAGCAAGGTGGCTCGCCGACCTCGAAACAGAGACATCAACATGCCCAGGTGAGACCGCCGGACTCGCAAACCGCTTTACAACCCATGTCTTTGTCACTGATGCTCGCTCTGTTCTGTATCTGGGGATATTTGCTGATGCTGGGGAGGTGTGCTCTCCCCGCCTCAGGTTTTGGCATTCCACGTAGGCACATGGAAGGGCAGGGAGCTCCAAGAACAGAGCCACACCCCCAAATATAACTTACTGAGTGCAGATGAGGAATTATTTTGACGGGAGTGGTTCTGACTAAAATGGGCCCTGGGCAGTGGCGTAGAATTGCGTATGGACCATAGGGACGTGTCCCTACCAATCTCAAGCGATGGCTGAAATGTCCCCACCAATATTAAGGTTGAAGGGGGAAAAAATGCCCTTCATGCAACAGATAAAGTGTTAAATCCTTTCCCACTTCGGCACCGCCTCCCAAATACGTCTTTGAGACCGGTCTGTTTTTTGGTTGGCTTAGCTCCCTAGGCCAGTGCTTCCCAAACTGTGGGGCAGCGCAAAGGTACGACACTTCAGGAGGGCAGAGCCACGATCACCAAACAGAAGCAGAGCTCTGCAGCTCACGCTGCAGGTATTTTCATCTGTTACCACAGTTCTACCTGCTTCAAAGTGTGTTAACTCTCGGTTTTCTAAAGTCCAAGAAGGCCACCGCCAGACTCATGTTAGACACACATCTGCTGAGACCGAGTTGGAGAGAGGTAACGACTGGAGGTGACAAATCAGTACGTATTGATAGTATAATAGTTTTTAAATCAAGGCAGATGTGTGTCTAACATGAGTCTGGTCCAGCTGGAGGTTTCTGCCTGTTAAAGGAAGTTTGTCCTTGCCACTGTAACTTGCTAAAAGCTGCAAAGTGCTCTGCTCATGGTGGATTAAAATGAGATCAGACTGAGTCCTGTCTGTAAGATGGGACTGGATCTGAACCTGTCTTGATGTTGGGTCTTTGTTGATAATAGAACATAGAGTACGGTCTAGACCTGCTCTGTTTGGAAAGAGTCTGAGGAGAACAAGATTTGAGTAAGATGGTAAGAAAGCCGTTTATGAGCGTGCCTCTGTTTTTGTCTTACGTTGCGTCTCTCTGTTCTTCCTCCTGCGTCAGATCACTGGTGGATATCTTGCGTCACCAGTCGAGCCCGGTGCAGCAGGGAGAGAGGAACAACTCGTCCATGTTGGCCAGCACCACGTCAGACGGACGGTCGAAGAACCACTACACCCCCATCCTGCAGAGCAAAGACAACCGCAGTGAGTGACCGGAGCGTGAAACCAAACACACACAACGTGAAACTAAAACCACGAACACTACCTTTGAATTCAATCTTAAAACCTGAGACAGAAAGTACGTTTGACTGATTTTTAGAGATTATGAAAGTTATCTTCACTTCCTGACATACACAATGTTTGTTTTTTTAACATTTCAAACATTAGATAGTCTGTGGAAAAAGTTTCACTCTTATACTGATGCCTGCAGAAGAGGCTTAGGGCCAATGAAAAATCCAATTGGGGGTTAGAGGTTAAAACAAAAGAAGTTTTTGACATTCTAGAATTCTGACTCTGATGTCAAGATTCTGGATTCAAGTTTCTTTAATGTCAAGATTTTAGTAATCCTGTCAAAATTCTAGAATTTTGAATCTAAAGTCAGAATTCTAGAATGTTGACAAAAAAGTCAGAATTATAGAATTCTGAATTTAATGTCCGGATTCTAGATATGAGACACTTTAACGTCAAGATTCTAGAATTTTGTCAAAACCTTTTCACTTCAATGTCAGAATTTTCTAGAATCCTGACAAAATTCTGGAATGTTGTCAAGATTCTAGGATTTTGAAATTAAAGTCAGAATTCTAGAAAACTGAATTTAATGTGAAGATTCTAGATTTGAGACACTTTAATGTCAGTATTCTAGATTTGAGACACTTTAATGTCAAGATTCTAGAAATCTGACAAACTTCTAGAATTTTGCCAAAATCTTTTCACATCAATGTCGAACTTCTGTAATCCTGACAAAATTCTAGAATCTGACTTTAATGTCAAAATTCTAGAATTTTGTCAGGATTCTAGAATTTTGAAACTAAAGTCAGAATTCTAGAATTTTTAAATTAAAGTCAGAATTCTAGAAAACTGAATATAATGTCAATATTCTAGATTTGAGACACTTTAATGTCAAGATTCTAGAAATCTGACAAACTTCTAGAATTTTGCCAAAATCTTTTCACTTCAATGTTGAAATTCTATAATCCTGAAAAAATTCTAGAATCTGACTTTAATGTCAAAATTCTAGAAGTCAGTCAGGATTCTAGAATTTTGAGGATAAAGTCAGAATTCTAGAATGTTGAGGATAAAGTCAGAATTCTAGAATGTTGAGGATAAAGTCAGAATTCTAGACTTTTGAGGATAAAGTCAGAATTCTAGAATGTTGAGGATAAAGTCAGAATTCTAGCTTTAATTACAAGATTCTAGATTTGAGACTCTTTTACGTCAAGAGTCTGTAGATGTCTCTCCATGATCTACATTAAAAATTGAGATTATCAGAGCTAAGATTGTTGGGGTGGGTTAAAGCATTGCAGATATGCATCAGATATGTTACATTTTTAAGTTTCTGTGAGAGAAGCTCAGCCGAATCAAAGCTTGTATGATTGAAAAGTGTCGGCTTCTCTTTTGGAGGTGATCGCAGCTCTGACGGTGGCTGAAAAACTCTTCTTAATTTAATGTTTCCCACCTGAGGCCGCCGCCTCCTGACAGCTTTGAATATGCTGCTGTCATGAAGAAATTACAGTTTGATCAATCATCTTTCACCGGCTGATGAAAAGACAAAGTTGTGCAGACATTTGAGAAATGTTTAAACTCTGAGCGGAGGAAATCAGAGTGCTGCTGAAAGTGTTTGTTTTATTACAGTTTGTTAACAATTACAGTCTGAGCACACTGACACACACATCTCTCTCTCTCTATCCTGTCCTCTGTCGATCTGTCTCTCACCTCTCTTTGAACAAACTCTCTGGTTTTAGTCTCTCCAGGATTTTGCAGGAACTTTGAGGGTTTAAGAAAACATGCTTCACTTCCTCTAATCTTTCTCCAGAAACGAAAGTATTGATTAAAGTCTGTTATCCATAAGAAATGATTGGCTTTGCAGCTTAAAAATGTACGTTTTTGCAGATTTATGGAAATGTGTGTCACTGAGTTAAAATAATCAGACTCCTGGAGGGGCCGTCTCTCTCTCCTCTGTCTCTCTCCTCTGTCTCTCTCTCTGTCTCTCTCTCTGTCCTCGCTCTCTGTCTCTGTACTGACACAAATGCTTACTCGACATGCAGCTCTGTGTCTCAGGAGTGGTTGTCCATCAGTTTGTCGGCTCTGCTCTCTTTGCAGCTGGGAACTTGCACCACCATTTTAACCAGCAGGGGTCTGCTTCCAGCCCCAAACACTCTGCTACCATCGGTAAGCCTGAGGGGTCAGCAGCTCAGAGCGGCACAGGATCTCACGGCCTCACTGCTGCCACACTTGTCTGTCTGTGTCCTTGTCGCTGTGACGGCCTGCTGTCCTGCTGCACTCTAAACGCAGATGTGTCATTGTCAACACAACCACGACCGTCTATGTTTACTATTAGAGATGTCCCCGTACCGTTTCCTCCTTCATGATACCGACTTTGAGATCTGTGAGTCTGAAACCTCTGTTACAGTTACATCACATCCTTACAGAGTGAGTGCTGTTACTCTTTAGACTCAGATTCAAATGACTCTGCTAAAGCTCAAACTTTTACACACCATGAAAATACACACAACGAGTTCTTAAAGGCAATGTGAGGAGTCTGTGGAAAACGTTTCACTCTTATACTGATGCCTACAGAAGAGGCTTAGGGCCACTGACAAATCAAATTGGGGGTTAGAGGTTAAAACAAAATAAGTTTTTGACATTCTAGAATTCTGACTGATGTCAAGATTCTGGATTCAAGTTTCTTTAATGTCAAGATTTTAGTAACCCTGACAAAATTCTAGAATTTTGAATCTAAAGTCAGAATTCTAGAATTCTGAATTTAATGTCTAGATTCTAGATTTGAGACACTTTAATGTCAAGATTCTAGAATCCTGGTAAAATTCTGGAAGTCTCATTTTAATGTCAAAATTCTAGAATTTTGTCAGGATTTCTAGAATTCTGAAATTAAAGTCAGGATTCTAGATTTGAGACACTTTAATGTCAAGATTCTAGAAATCTGACAAACTTCTAGAATTTTGCCAAAATCTTTTCACTTCAATGTCGGACTTCTAGAATCCTGACAAAATTCTGGAAGTCTTATTTTAATGTCAAAATTCTAGAATTTTTCAGGATTCTAGAATTCTGAAATTAAAGTCAGGATTCTAGAAATCTGAATTCGATGTCAAGATTCTAGATTTGAGACACTTTGATGTCAAGATTCTAGATTTGAGACACTTTGATGTCAAGATTCTAGATTTGAGACACTTTGATGTCAAGATTCTAGAAATCTCACAAACTTATAGAATTTTGCCAAAATCTTTTCACTTCAATGTCGAACTTCTATAATCCTGACACAATTCTAGAATCTGACTTTAATGTCAGAATTCTAGAACGTTGAGGATAAGATTCTAGATCTGAGACTCTTTTACGTCTGAGAGTCTGTAGATGTCTCTCCATGATCTACATTTAAAATTGAGATTATCAGAACTAAGATTTTTGGGGTGGGTTAAAGCAGGGTCATCCTTTCAGGTCATTTTGGGCCTCACCCCTGACAAGTGTCCCATATCTTACAAAAACTAAAACTAACACTGAAACTTAACAAAACTAAAACTAAAAACTTAACTTGAAAACAACAGAAAGTCAAAAAGAAATGAAAACAAAAGGAAAATTTAAAAACTGCCAGAACCTTGGTGACACAACTTTCTGTGGAAGCTTTTGTTTTGGCGATGCAAAAAATAACCCCTAAAATCTGATTTGCTCCCCTGAAATCCTAAACCATGACTGGCGGTGGAGTTTCATTCTTCTTTGCATTTCAATGTGGAATGTTTTCTTTTGTTGGCTTTTGGATTATTTTATATTAGAAGTTAAAGTCGATGTGTTAAGTGAAGAAAACCTTCCTAGGTTTGGGGTAAGCCTCTAATATTTACCCCACCTTGTCCCCTTACAAAGCCTCACTTTGGCCACCCCAGTCTGAAAGTCTGGCTCCGCCCCTCTTTGTCTGCTGACACCAGTTGATATTATTCAGTTTTGGATTGGTGCATTGATGGATGTGTTCTCTACAACATTGCACTATTAAAATTCATCAACACAACACACTTGTTTACCTGAAATCCTCTTTGCAGCTCTTAAGTATTTGCCATAAGACATCAATGGTAGTATCCAAGATCTGGACCGTCATAGACGACTGTTCTGAAACAGCAAAGAAAAACTGATATATGGGTACCTGACCCTGCAGTTTAGGCTGTAACAGAAACCTCTCCCATACTAGTTTTGGTGTTGGAACATCTCTCATCGTAACACTCATGGTTGTGTTGAAAACGACACATCTGTACTAAGACTGTGAGCTAAAAGTTGTCTGGCACACCCTTCGCTTAATGCAAGCCTGTCTGCCCCCCTCACCAACAACCCCTTACCAACACAAGCCTGCTTTCAAATGTGCTTCTTCCTCCTCCCCCTCCTCCTCCTCCTCCTCCTCGCCTCTCTGTGAAGCAGTGATGCGATTGTGCTTACAGCTGACACTAAATACTTCCAGAGGTCTTGGCTTAAGCGCGGTCACTGCACACCACCTGAGTCTGTTTTCCAAAGGCTTCAAGAAAACGAAAAAGCACTGCTAGCACACGAAACGAGTTATCTCCGCCAGATATTCTGGAATCTCATCGTGGAAGGCGATCGGTGCGTCTAACACGGCCGCTAACAGAACGCAGGATGAGGTCGCTGCGGAAATGTGATGAAGATGAAGTAGAGAAGCAGGATTTTCAGTGAACTTTGTAAGTTGTTTCAGTGCCAGTTATTCCAAGCCATTACTCCCACATGGGTCCCTCTGGAAATGAATTATACAAGAAGGAAACAGTGAAGAAGAAAACCAAGTTGGAGAGCAGATGAGATTCAAAGTTTAGTTTGAATTATGTGTGCTGTAAGCAGACTGTTATTAATATTCACCAGCAAGTCAGAATCCAGTATTTAAGATAACTTACATCACACGAGTGTGTACACAAATGAAGAACTACTCACAGACGGTGTTAAAGGTGACATATCATGCAAAATGGACTTTTTAATGGTTCCCTACCTGAAATATGTGTCCCTGGCATGTCCACAAACCCCCCGAAAATGAAAAGAAATTTCATTCCCTGCACACATGTGTGCTAACAAGGAGCTTAGGAGGGAGGCATGCTAGTTGTAGGCTGTCTTAATAAACAAAAAGGTCGGTTTTACTGCCGATCTGCAGATTTGAAGATCTAGTGGATGATTTTTAGTTTTCATGGAAAAGTGCTAGCGCTAGTTAGCATAGCCACATAGCTACATTTTCGTAGCTGTGTACCAAGACACACGTCGACATGCTGACAAATAAAACAACAAGAAACACTAAATCTGTGACCAATGGTTCAGAAAGGTCCTGCTGCAGGCGCCTCTCCGTCAGGATCAGATTCTGGATCAGATTCAGAGGGTTGAAGTAACGCGGGTCTGTGAGCAGCCGTGTATATTCAGCCAACATGTAAACATTAGATCAACGTGCTGGAGAGCCGAGGCCACATCCACTTCCTGAGGGGGCGTGGTCAGAGAGCTCATTCTCATTTAAAGGCACAGACACAGAAAACAGCCTGTTCTGAGCAGGGCTGAAAAAAGAGGGGTTTACAGGCAGACCAAAATCTGATTTCAAAGTGTTTTTATGAGCAATAAACTTTAAAGACATGTTTTGGGGACCTCTTAGACCAATATATGTTGATGAAAAAGAGCAGAATATGTCACCTTTAAATCAACTAACAGAGTAATCTACCATTCCTCTAAATACGGTCACTTATGGCGACACAAACAAAGGTGGTGACGGCCAAAATGACGAACTGGAGTCATATACAGCCGTGTATATTCAGCCAACATGTAAACATTAGATCAACGTGCAGGACAGCCGAGGACACACCCACTTCCGGAGGGGGCGTGGTCAGAGAGAAAACCGACCGTTCTGAGCAGGGCTGAAAAAAGAGGGGTTTACAGGCAGACCAGAATCTGATTTCAAAGTGTTTTTATGAGCAATAAACTTTAAAGACATGTTTTGGGGACCTCTTAGACCAATATATGTTGATGAAAAGAGCGTGATATGTCACCTTTAACTTCCACTGGATCCGCTCTGTTGCGTTCTGGCGGCGTCTCTGATCCAGCAGGTCGGATCAGATACGCCAGACAGGAAGTCAGGTTTCACCAAAACAACATGAAAGCATCCGGTTAATTTTCAGAATAAAACACTCTGTGTTATCACCAGATCGTATTTCACTTAACTACAACAACAAACCGTCATGATGAGCAGAGCCAGGCCTGGAGTCAACAGGTCAGAGGTTTTCAGAGGACCAGAAAGACAACATGGATGAGGAGAGGAGGAGGAGGAGGAGTGGGAAAACCTCGGTCACATGACTTGAGCTTTCCGGCAGTCCTGCAGCGGATCAGAGACGGACCAAACACGGACACTCCACTTTGCCGTCAGCTGTTTTCATATCAATAAATTAGATGGGATTCAAACGGCGTTCAAAGTGCCACAACTTGGGGTTTTGTTCCCTTGAGATTACACGACTACTTTCTTTAGGATCTGTAAGAAACCGATGCGCTCAAATGTAGTTTGCATTTCTGTCCATGTAGGTCTCATTAGTGATTTGACTGGACTCGGAGTTAATTCTTGAAAGCTGTGGTCGTGAATCAGACATCAGAAAACATATTTAGCTTCTTTCCGTCCCTTCTGTCCTCTCTCTCTCTCCTTCTGTGTTCGACAAGGTTAAAAGCCTCCTGGGAGGATTCAAGAACAGAACACTTCTGCTCTCTGAGTCAGATACTCCGCACACAAAGTTTGTTCCTCCATGATACCATCATCAAACCTCTCTGTCAGCCGCTGTAGGAGTTCCACAAAAATCAATGACCCTTACACTCTCGGAAATGACTCGGCTAATTCTGTATGATGGCGCAGAGGAAAAAAAAGCCACTTTTGGCTCCGTGTATGGTTCTCTTATATTCTGCAGCCTCAGAGCCTAGCATTGCTTTTCCCCCTCACTGTGTAACATACACCATACAGAAGTCAATGTGGTGTGTGTGTGCTCCCTGGGTGACGCTTAACGGAGACATTACAGGACATGATTGCCTATTACTGTCAACGGTCAACGAGCAGATATGTCCAGCAGTTATCTTAACAAGATCTCAGCCCATAACCGTTCCCACCCTGAATGGACTCGGCATCGATTGTCTCCGTCTCAAACTCGGGGAAATAACAGCGAACGGACCATTTTACCTCAGTTACGCAATCCTTTAATGCTGCTCATGTTTACATCTTTAACTGTTTTCTTAAACCAGCTGCAGTAAAGTAATTCCTGATCTCTTTTTATGTATTAAAATCAACAAATCATTGATTTTTGTATTGATATAGAACCAGAATCTGATACTAGAGCCGGTCTAGACTCTGTTTTATTGTTTACAGAGACCCAACATCAACCCACCACAAGCAAGCACAGTAACAGTGACAAAAACAACTTCCTTTTCACAGGCAGAAACCTCAAACAGGACCAAACTCATATTGAATAGCCATGATTGAGCCTATAGCAGCATAACTAGGGTCTGGTCCAAGCCTGAGTAAGCCCTTACTGACTATCCCTAATTATTTTGAGTGTATAAAAATGTCTCTTTGAGAAAGAGGGGGAGAGACAGAAGCTCAATGTGTCAGGTCTTCAACAGTCTAAGCCTATAGCAGCATAACTAGGAACTGGTCCAAGCCTGGAGTAGCCCTTACTGACTTTCCACAATTTTTTTAAGCTTTAACAAGAAGTTTGCCCCCCTTTCTCTCAAACAGAGAGAGAGAGAGAGAGAGAGAGACAGAGACAGAGACAGAAGTTCATTGTGTCAGGTCTTTAACAGTCTAAGCCTATAGCAGCATAACTAGGGTCTGGTCCAAGCCTGAGTAAGCCCTTACTGACTATCCCTAATTATTTTGAGTGTATAAAAATGTCTCCTTGAGAAAGAGGGGGAGAGACAGAAGCTCACTGTGTCAGGTCTTCAACAGTCTAAGCCTATAGCAGCAAAACTAGGAACTGGTCCAAGCCTAGAGTAGCCCTAACTGACTATACACAATTATTTTAAGCTTGAAAAAAAAGTTTGCGCCCCTTTCTTTTAAACAGAGAAAGAGAGAGAGACACAGAAGTTCATTGTGTCCGGTCTTCAACACTCTAAGCCTATAGCAGCAAAACTAGGAACTGGTCCAAGCCTAGAGTAGCCCTAACTGACTATCCACAATTATTTTAAGCTTAAAATAAAAGTTTGCGCCCCTGTGTCCCTCAAACAGAGAAAGAAGGGGAGAGACAGAAGTTCATTGTGTCAGGTCTTTAACAGTCTAAGCCTATAGCAGCATAACTGGGGTCTGGTCCAAGCCTGGAGTGGCCCTTACTGACTATACACAATTATTTCAAGTTTGAACAAAATGTTTGCGCCCCTTTCTTTCAAACAGAGAAAGAGAGAGAGACACAGAAGTTCATTGTGTCCGGTCTTCAACAGTCTAAGCCTATAGCAGCATAACTAGGAACTGGTCCAAGCCTGGAGTAGCCCTTACTGACTATCCACAAGTATTTCAAGTTTGAACAAGAAGTTTGCCCCGCTTTCTCTCAAACAGAGAAAGAGAGAGAGAGACAGGAGCTCATTGTGTCGGGTCTTCAACAGTCTAAGCCTATAGTAGCGTAACTAGGAACTGGTCCAAGCCGGGAGTAGCCAAAGCTGACTATCCACAATTATTTTAAGCTTTAACAAAAAGTTTGCGCCCCTGTGTCCCTCAAACAGATAAAGAGAGGTAGCGACAGAAGCACCACTTGTCAGATAACCAGCAATTTAAGCCTGTAGCAGCATTACTTGCTGCTGGTCTAAGCCTGAGCCAGGTATCACTAAATAGCCCTCAGGAACACAAACACTCAAAACTTACAAGTTGGAAAAACTACAAAAATATCTCTCCACAGCTCTCTGTCTCTGACCCTTTTGTGTCAGATTTCCTGGCAGTCTTGGCTTATAGCAGCATAACTAGGAGTTGGTCTAAGCTTGAGGCAGCTCTCACTAACTATCCTTAATTATCATAACCTTGGGGAAAAAATGTCTCCCCTCTTCTCTCTAACAGGGAGAGAATGGGAAAGACAGGAGCTTGGTGTGTCAATCCTCCTTGCAGTCTAAGCCTATAGCAGCACAACCAGGGGCTGGTCCAAGCTTAAACCAGCTCTTACAAACAAGTCCTATCATTGCAAGCTTAAGTTAAAATGCTTACCCCACTCTTCTTCAAACAAAGAGCAACAGGTGAGACAGAAAATCAGTGGGACATTTCTCGTACTGAGTCTAAGCCTATCGCAGCATAACTAGGAGCTTGTCCAAGCCTGAGCAAGCTTTGAGAGACAAGAGAAGAAGTTTGTAATATTTAGAGCTAGTCAGACAAACAGAGAGAGAGAGAGATAAGGGGAGAGATAGTAGCTTGGTGTGTTAGGCCCTCTCTCAGTCTAAGTTTATAGCAGCATAACTAAGGGCTGATCCAAGCTTGAGCCAGCCCTTAGCAAAAAGAAAGTCTCTTAAAAGTAAAGAAGGTACTGAGTCTAAGCCTATCGCAGCATAACTAGGAGCTTGACCAAGCCTGAGCAAGCTTTTAGAGACAATAGAAGAAGCTTGTAAATATTTAGAGCTAGTCAGACAAACAGAGAGAGAGAGAGAGCTAAGGGGAGAGATAGTAGCTTGGTGTGTTAGGCCCTCTTTCAGTCTAAGTTTATAGCAGTATAACTAAGGGCTGATCCAAGCTTGAGCCAGCCCTTAGCAAAAAGAAAGTCTCTTAAAAGTAAAGAAGGTGCCAGCCTTTGGAACCTGATATTGTAGATGATTCCAAAAGAGAGAGGCCTGATAGTTAAGGGCTCACCTCCCATACTACTTTTAGAGACTTTAGCTATCACAAGCATGCCGACGTACATTCAGGAAGTGCTGTGTTCCAGAGAGGTAATAGAGCTCTTTAAAACGCGACCGTGACTGACCGCTAAAAGCTTTCTCGGGTGGGAGGAATGATTTTAGATTCTGTTCTAAACTTCGTAGGGAGAAAGAGCAGAGAAGCGGAGTAACTCCAAAGTGGATCCAGCCTTTGTCGTTTTCAGATGCACCTTTTTGTGTCCCCGTTTTTTTTAAATGTGCTGCACCAAACCCATGTCGTGTCACCTCCTGAGTGCACCTACGTGTTGTGGGTCATTCAAAAGCGCTGTCTGTTTGCTGTTTGGAAACTATGAATGTGCTCATAAAACTGTATGATGTAACCGATATGAGTATTCATGTTGCAAAACCGACACCCCCCTGCCCCTCCCCCATACTGCTAACCTTACGTAAGGAAAATCATTTTTATGTGTATCGATCGATGTGCTGCTTCTGCACTTTGCATAAATGTGACTGTGTGTGTTTGAAAGATTTCTATCAGTGTATTTCTATGTATCTACATGTTGCTGTGTGTGCTGGAGAGTCAGATGAACAGTACAGAGCTGTATTAATAGATGGTCACCATAGAGACAGGAGACACTTCCTGTTTTTACTGATTATTAACCAGCTTGTATCTTCTTCTCTTGTTCTCTCCTCTTCCATTTTTCTGTATTCTTGTGTTTTTCTCTTTTCATATTACTCTCTTCTCTACTATTACCTCTTCTCCCTCTCTCCTGCTCCATGTTCCTCCTTCCTACCTCCCTTTCTCATGTCCTAATCCCCCCCTTCTTTCCCATACTTTCTTCCCCTCTTTTCTTCTCATTTCCTCTTCTCTCCGTCCAACGCATCTGTCTCCTCCCAGAGCGTGGCCCCCGTATGAACAACACCCCCCAGCTCTCGTCCGGGCCCAAGCTCATTTCCAGCAGCGTCAAAGGCCCCGGCAGCGGAGGCGGCAGCAGCATCTTTGGAGGGGGAATGAGACACAACAGCAGCCACCCCTCCTTCTCTCACTCCTTCCACAACCTGGCCCAGCTGCCGCCGTCCTACGAGCTCGCCATGAAACCCGAGATCAGCCGCTACAGCTCCCTGAAGAAACTGGGTGAGTCTGGGGGGAAGGGGGGGAGAAAGTTCAAACTCAGAGGGAAACAAAGAGGGAAACTTGAGAGAGGTGAAGGGAACAAGTGGTACTAATTGGTTGTTCAGAGGGCTTTCAGGTGATCCAGCACAAACCTGGGAGACATATTGGAAACAGGCTCCATATTTATTTAGTTTTTCTTGTTTTAAAGATTACATTTTGGTCTTTTTTGTTCCTTTTAATGAAAAATAGGATGGTGGATTGAGTAGGAAACTGGGGTGAGAGGGTGAGGAATGAGTCGTGGCAACTCAGGACTATAGCCTCTTAACCCCTGAGCTCATTCGCCACAAGACTTAGACTCTAGACCTTGAACATCACAACTGAGATTTCATTACTTGTAATCCCAGAGGGTGGGGGCAGCGACAGAGAAGACCCTGTCCCCCCAGGTTCGGTTCTTGGGTTTGGTGAGAGGGGTGAGGAGGTTGGCGTTGGTGGAGCGGAGGTTGCAGGAGGGATTATATGGCTATATATAATTATGTAAAACTCATTATCTTAAAGGTGACATATCACGCTTTTTTCATCAACATATTTTGGTGTAAGAGGTTCCCAAAACATGTCTTTTAAAGTTTATGCTCAAAAAAACACTTTGAAATCAGATTTTGGGATTCCTGAAAAGCCCTCTTCTTCAGTCCTCCTCAGAACACTCTGTTTTCTCTCTGACCACGCCCCCTCAGGAAGTGGATGTGCCTCGGCTCTCCAGCACGTTGATCTAATGTTTACATGTTGGCTGCATATACACGGCTGCTCATAGATCGCGTTACTTCAACCCTCTGAATCTGATCCAGAATCTGATCCTGACGGAGAGGCGCCTGCAGCAGGACCTTTCTGAAGGATTGGTCACAGATTTAGTGTTTCTTGTTGTTTTATTTATCAGTATGTCGACGTGTGTCTTGGTACACAGCTACGAGCATGTAGCTATGTGGCTATGCTAACTAGCGCTAGCACTTATCCATGATAAATAAAAATCATCCACTAGATCTTCAAATCTGCAGACGTGGGGAGTAAAACCGACCTCTGCCAGAAAGGCAGCAGGACCTTTCTGAACTATTGGTCACATATTTAGTGTTTCTTGTTGTTTTATTTGTCAGTATGTAGACGTGTGTCTTGGTACACAGCTGCAGCTACGACAGGTAGCTATGTAGCTATGCTAACTACCACTAGCACTTATCCATGATAAATAAAAATCATCCACTAGATCTTCAAATCTGCAGACGTGGGGAGTAAAACCGACCTTTGTGTTTATTAAGACAGCCTACAACTAGCATGCCTCCCTCCTAAGCTCCTTGTTAGCACACATGTGTGCAGGGAATGAAAAACGGAGGAGGGGTTGAGTTGCATTTTATACAGTCTATGGGCTGAACAAGCTCCGAGCTCTGACTCCGTGACAGACCGGATATTGTTGTTACGTAACAAAAACACGGAAGTCTGAAACGGCTCGTTTCACACACATTTACAGAAAGGTGGAGAAATCAGAACAGGGGCAGAATGGATTCTTTTCATTCTCGGGGGGTTTGTAGACAGGGACACATATTTCAGGTAGAGAACCATTAAAAAGTCCATTTTGCATGATATGTCACCTTTAAATTTAAAATCATGTTTTGAACCAGGCTGTAAACATGTTTATTTCTGCTGTAAAGGTTGCCTTTTTTGAATGGGTGTGTATGTGGCTTTTGGTGCTTCTGGAACCAGCCTCTAGTGGACACTCAAGGAACTGCAGCTTGGAGGTTGGGTCGACCCTACCTGCCTCGAATCACCTTGAATCTTGGAGTCTCCCAAATGAAACCCTTAAACCTCTCCTCTGAGGCAGCAGTAGGATTTCATTCTCTTGTTTTTTAAGAACTGAATACTGAAAGCAGCGTGACGATAATCTGCAAAATATTAAATGTCAGCCTGTTATTTAGATGTTCCCGTCACCTGTGCTGTGAAGTTAACACCTTACTTCTGGGTCTAATTTTAAGACAATATTCGGGTAATCACCGGCTGTTCAGAAAGCTAACACCAGCCCGGCTAAAAGCTAAAAGCTTGGCTCTCATGCTTCTGTTAAAGAGGTCGACATCGTGCCAAGAGGTCGGGCTCACACTCACACTTTGCCTGCAGATCAATAACACATACAACACCCACTTCACCGGATTTTTGGTATTGCACATGTCTCTGCCAAGTGAAATGTGAGCCAGTTATTCCCCAGCAAAACTGGCTCACTCCCACATGACTCTCTCTCCAGGTATTTCTCTCTTCCCGTGGCCTGGATAGTTCGACTTTCACAGCCGACTCTCAAGTGAACCTCCATTATGGCAGCAGGAGATTTGTGACTCAGCAGCAGAGCCAAATAATGATCTGATTGTGCGAACTGTTTCTGCTAAACACTGGGAACGGCGAAATAAACAAACGCAAACAGAGAGGGGGGAAATTAATGAAGCGGTGGGAGCAGAGGGAGAAAACTAGGGGGGGGCTGAGAATGATGGAGACGAGAGGAAGAAATGGAGGGAGACTTAGAGATGGGCTGCAAGAATGAGTGATATGACTTTACTGTGAAACATCTTTAAATTTGACCCCAACTAAAATATTCAGAGGTCTTTCACGCACCTCTAAATAAGGATTCAGCTCTGTGTTAATTTCTGGACTGGTGCACAAAAGAATGCCACCTTATTAAAAACCAGGACCCTGTTTTCTAAGGTGTGACGGTGTCGTTTGTATTTATTATTTACAGTGTGGTTAGGTGAGGAGGAACACAGCAACAACAAAGGAGAGATAAACGGATGCATAAGGAGGAGGCAGGAGAGAAAGAGAGGATGGGAGGAGGGATGTGGAGAGATGTGGCGATAGGGGGGAGGGGCGTTGGCTGCTGGTCTGCAGGGGCCGGGCTGCCTGCGACGGGGGGGAAAAAAAGGGATTGAGAGGCAGCGGCTGGCAACCTCTCTCTCTCTTTTCCTCTCTGTCTGTCTTTACCTCGCTCGCCCTGCGATTGCCGAAGACTGCAGGGGGAGGGGAGTCGCCTCTGCAAGCCGAGTGATGGATGGTTACTACATGGGGGGATTGTGTGTGTGTGTGTGTGTGTGGTGCAGCGTGGTGTGGCTATACGTTGAAGTGGAAGCAGTAATGAGGTGAGAAGTCCAGATGAGGCTGGATTCAATCAGAAAGGAGAAAACACTCTGACGCTAAAAAGGTTAAGCACTTCTCTCCATCTCCATCTTCTCGTTTATGGAAAGCGTTTCTGTCTCGTTCATCGAGGCCGTTTCAGCTCGAATCATCATAAACTGACCTTGTTGTGGTTTCCGGGTTTTTGTCCCCATGTAGACTCAGATATCATCGCTCCGCTCACTCACCTCTTTGTTGATTTCCCCCCTTTAGCCCTCTGCGCCACTCTGCTCTCCTCTCATTCACATCATCACCTGAGACGATTCATTCATAGACGTCGATCATTCCAGATGAATAATATGCAAACAAGCAGTGACACATCCTCGCCCATTGAGTAACACCTCTGACAAACCCACTTAACGAGTCAACGTGCACCTCTAAAACCTTTTGCACACTGTTACACGTCGGTCAACACGGAAATCAGAGCAAAACCTGAGACAGAACACACTCTCATAGTCTGAGCTAACCCTCTGTATCATTCAATCAACACACAAGAGAGAAGAAAGCATCTTTCCTTTGCACAACATCCCCGGTATTAAAGGTGACATATCATGCAAAATGGACTTTTTAATGGTTCTCCACCTTTCTGTAAATATGTGTCCCTGTCTACAAACCCCCCCAAAATGAAAAGAATCCATTCTGCCCCTGTTCTGATTTCTCCACCTTTCTGTAAATGTGTGTCTCAACCCCTCCTCTGTTTTTCATTCCCTGCACACATGTGTGCTAACAAGGAGCTTAGGAGGGAGGCATGCTAGTTGTAGGCTGTCTTAATAAACACAAAGGTCGGTTTTACTCCCCACGTCTGCAGATTTGAAGATCTAGTGGATGATTTTTATTTGTCATGGAAAAGTGCTAGCGCTAGTTAGCATAGCTACATAGCTACATGTTGGTAGCTGTGCACCAAGACACACGTCGACATACTCAACTCAACTTTATTTATATAGCACCTTTCATACATAAAAACACGATGCCCAAAGTGCTTCACAGAGTAACAGACAGTAAGAAAACAACAGCAATGGTAAAATTATAGAACGCATGATTTAAAAAAAAGAAATACTTAAAAAAGAAAAGAAAATCAACACAGTAAAATTAAGAAAACAAGTAAGAGTGGAAATAAAAGTTGAAAATAAGGAAGAGTTAACGAGATCAGATGAACACAATAAATAAATAAGATAAATAAATGTGTTAAAACAACTGACAAATTCATTTTATATATGTGTCTGCATGTATGTGTATACATATCATTATTTTCATTATCTCTATTATTATATTTGTTATTATTTTGCTGTTATCTACTCATGTAATTGGTTATTTATCCTTTTTTACTCTTGGTTTGTTGGCCAGTCTCCCAGGGGGGTGGGGTGGGTGGGTTGCAAATGTTTTGCATAATGTATAACTTGTAATTGATTGAAAAAATCCAATAAAAACATTTGAAATAAAACAACTGACAAATAAAACAACAAGAAACACTAAATCTGTGACCAATGGTTCAGAAAGGTCCTGCTGCAGGCGCCTCTCCGTCAGGATCAGATTCTGGATCAGATTCAGAGGGTTGAAGTAACGCGGGTCTGTGAGCAGCCGTGTATATTCAGCCAACATGTAAACATTAGATCAACGTGCTGGAGAGCCGAGGCCACACCCACTTCCTGAGGGGGCGTGGTCAGAGAGCTCATTCTCATTTAAAGGCACAGACACAGAAAACAGCCTGTTCTGAGCAGGGCTGAAAAAGAGGGGTTTACAGGCAGACCAAAATCTGATTTCAAAGTTTTTTTATGAGCAATAAACTTTAAAGACATGTTTTGGGGACCTCTTAGACCAATATATGTTGATGAAAAAGAGCAGAATATGTCACCTTTAAGCCTGCAAGTGTAGCGTAATGAGACTTGACTGACAGACGGGCACATTTTAGCTGTTTGCGAGGAGGCTAAAGTCCCGCCTCTACTCCATCCATTTGTCTCTTGCTTGGCTGACCAAAAGTTAAGTAGAGTCAGCATTTCCAACATGGCGACCACCATCATTGGTTCCAAACTTCAGTTTCAGAAACCAATGAGTGACATCAGAGTCTTGTTTCATCCAGTTTCATGACAGCCTCTCTGATACGATCCCTCTTGCTTCAGTCCAAAGTGAAATGATAAACTTTACCAAAGAAGTTGTCCTCATGAGGATTGGACCAAACTTCATTACTGATAGGGAGTCAATGATACTTTTCCAGATAGTTGAAAGGTGCTACTCATGAAAGATTATTCAAATCCTGCTGCAGGCGCCTCTCTGTCAGGATCAGATTCTGGATCAGATTCAGAGGGTTGAAGTAACGCGGGTCTGTGAGCAGCCGTGTATATTCAGCCAACATGTAAACATTAGATCAATGTGCCGGAGAGCCAAGGCCACACCCACTTCCTGAGGGGGCGTGGTCAGAGAGCTCATTCTCATTTAAAGGCACAGACACAGAAAACAGCCTGTTCTGAGCAGGGCTGAAAAAGAGGGGTTTACAGGCAGACCAAAATCTGATTTCAAAGTGTTTTTTTGAGCAATAAACTTTAAAGACATGTTTTGGGGACCTCTTAGACCAATATATGTTGATGAAAAGGAGCGTAATATGTCACCTTTAAAGTTTGACCCAAGTCCATCTGTTAACATGGAGGAGGCGGGGTTTATGACCTATAATGCAAATGGTCAGTAGGTGGAGCTCCAAACAGCTTGTAGGGAGTCTATACATTTTTCCTTATTCACATCCTGGCTGAATCACTCCCATTCTACATTTTTAAAATCTTATTTTAACATTTTTACATCATTATTTCTCCTAGATTTAATTAAAATGGGCATAAATACGAGTTTTGTTGGAACTCCCCTTCAGAAAGGAAAGTAAACGTTGTCATCATGACTCCAGGAGAGGGCCCACAGCCTCTCACGAGCATCAGCCGTCGTATGAAACCTGCTCCTTTTGATGTAGGGAACCGGCACGCTGCTGCAGAAAGGACACTGATAAAGGCTTCTTTGTCTGCGGTCGACAGTCAGGGAGAAACCTTGAGCTAATTTGGCCGTACAGGAGGGGAGTAAACACAGAGAGAGGGGAAGAGAGAGGACATGAGACAAACAGAGAGGGGAGACAAAGACAAAGAAAACCTTGACAGCGAGGAGAAGAGAGGGAAGAGAAAATTAAAGCGGAGGAGAGCAGGGAGACAAAGAGAGAGGCAGGAGGAGAGGAGGAAGAGGTGGAGAGGTGGCTGGGTAAAGGTCAGGTTTAAATTGGCTCTTGGGGAGCTGCTTCCATGGAAATGCTTTGAAGATTAAAGCGGACTCAGGCTGTAGAGCGGAAAGCACAGAACCGCTACAAAATTCACCTCTTCCTCCTCCTCCTCCCTTTCTTCATCTCTTTACTTTGTGTCTTTATTTTCAAACAATCCAAGACGACAAATCTCACTCTCTTGGCCTCGGCTTCTCTTCTCTCTTCTATGTCGTTGTTTCACCTTAAATACCATCCTCCTCTGGCCCAGTCGTAACCTCCCTGTTGTATTTAATCCTCACTCTTCTTCTTTTTATTCTCCATTTTTTAGAGACTTCACCTCCTTTCCTGCCTCAGATGTGACATCTTTTCATTTTTAATGCCTTTTTTCTTCCGCTCTCCTTGAAACTATTCTCCTTTTTAATAAATCACTTATTTTCCTTCGACTCTCTAGTCGTCATTTCTTTTCTTTGAAATTCTTTTGTCTCTCCTGTCGTCACTGTTTCACTTCTTCCTCTCTGTTTCAGCCATCTTTACTTTTTTTCGTGCAAGGTTTTTGATGAGATCAGTAAAGGACATCTATTTATTTTAATTCCCAACTTACTCTCTCTCTCTCTCTCTCTCTCTCTCTCTCTCTCTCTCTCTCTCTCTCTCTCTCTCTCTCTCTCTCTCTCTCTCTCTCTGGAGGATCTCAGATCAGTCTTAACCTCAGACATTAAAAAAATAAAAGCTTTCCACCACACATGATTTAGATATTAGTTTTATCTAATTCTAATTTTTATTTTAATTCATTTATCTGTTTTTTCCCCAATAATAATATAATAAAAAGGCCAGGAAATCTTCAAATGAATTAAATATTAAATATAA
>NC_048287.1:30159259-30184259 GCF_009762535.1 Notolabrus celidotus | reverse complement strand
GTAGAGAGGCATTTTATGATGAATGAACTAAACACATATCTTTATTTGAAGTTCTGTGTACTTATTCCATCCTCTCTGTGTGTTTTCTTGAACCAGAGAAAGAGCTGGACGAGTACTCGAGCTACTACAACTCCAAACGTCGCTCCACCAACGCTCCTCCCTCCTTCCACTCATCCTCACACCACCTGCCGTACCCGTCAGAGTACACGCCAGGATCCAGAGGCACGCTGCCCCTCAACGGCACCCGGCCGCCCCGCACCCACATCCCCTCCACCCCGAACCCGTACCCGCTGCCGGGCCAGTCGCAGTACACCAGCTCCAGCTTCGACCGGCCGCCCCGCCGCGTCCGCTCCCAGGACCAGCTGCTGGGATACATCGAGGGCAACTCGCTGTCCCGCCTGTCAAAGAACCAGCAGCACCAGTACTACAAAGCCATGTACGGCAGCAGGAGCAACAATTCGCAGACGCTCCGCAGGTGAGAGATAAGAGACGAGAGAGAGAGAGAGAGGGTGAGAAATGAGGTGTGATGGGAGGAAAGATTAGATAAAACAAGCTGATGAAACAGCGCAGAGAGCGGAGGATAAAAGAGGAGAGGAGATCAGAGCGACATCAGATGATAAGAGAAAATGGCGCAGAGGTGAGACAGACTCCGTTAAGGAATGAGACGACATGTTAATGAAACCTATTCTTTTATCAACATCACACTCATGACTCCTTTAGAGAGTCTGACAAGGTGAGGGAGCACTTTATTAGATTCAATCAGCGCAATTTTAAGCCTTTCATCTCCCACGACTGTAATAAGTCGACTTTGGAAATCACACAATACTCTGTTGTTATTGTGACGCTGCAAACAAGGTAAGAAAGTCTACTTTTTAAATCAAGTTTAAGAAAAACATTTGGACCTGCGTTCATGTTAAGGTGATGAAGCTTTGTTTGTGAAGCACACTTTGAAAAAAGAGAGTATCTGAAGCACATTATAAAGACGAATGCAGCGCTCACGAGTAAAACATTTCAAACTCATTAACACTGATTGAAATGTTTAATTTAAAGGTGACATATTACGCTCTTTTTCATCAAAATATATTGGTCTAAGAGGTCCCCAAAACATGTCTTTAAAGTTTATTGTTCATAAAAACACTTTGAAATCAGATTTTGGTCTGCCTGTAAACCCCTCTTTTTCAGCCCTGCTCAGAACAGGCTGTTTTCTGTGTCTGTGCCTTTAAATGAGAATGAGCTCTCTGACCACGCCACAGGAAGTGGGTGTTGATCTAATGTTTACATGTTGGCTGCTCACAGACCCGCGTTACTTCAACCCTCTGAATCTGATCCAGAATCTGATCTTGACGGAGAGGCGCCTGCAGCAGGACCTTTCTGAACCATTTGTCACAGATTTAGTGTTTCTTGTTGTTTTATTTGTCAGTATGTCGACGTGTGTCTTGGTACACAGCTATGAACATGTAGCTATGTGGCTATGCTAACTAGCGCTAGCACTTTTCCATGAAAAATAAAAATCATCCACTAGATCTTCAAATCTGCAGACGTGGGGAGTAAAACCGACCTTTGTGTTTATTAAGACAGCCTACAACTAGCATGCCTCCCTCCTAAGCTCCTTGTTAGCACACACGTGTGCAGGGAATGAAAAACAGAGGAGGGGTTGAGTTGTATTTTATACAGTCTATGGGCTGAACAAGCTCCGAGCTCTGACTTCCTGTTACAGACCGGATGGCGTTGTGCCGTATGAAAAACACTGAAAACTGAAACGGCTGGTTTCAGCACACATTTACAGAAAGGTGGAGAAATCAGAACAGGGGCAGAATGGATTCTTTTTATTTTCAGGGGGTTTGTAGACAGGGACACATATTTCAGGTAGAGAACCATTAAAAAGTCCATTTTGCATGATATGTCACCTTTAACATGATTTTCTCTTATGTTTTATGAGGGTAAAGAGAAATGATTCTGTCCCTCCAGGTCCCATGAAAGGCTTCTGGTGTCACCTGACTGTCTGGAGGACCAGCTGATGGCGATGGGTCTGATCATCGGAGGAGGCGAACGGAGCGGCATGGTGCCCACCATGGGCCGCCTGAGCCACCACCAGAAGGCCCAGTCACAGCAGAACATCTGCGTCACGCCGTCCATGGACCGCCACCACATGATCAAGATGAACTCCCACCCGACGCCGAGTCACGACCGCGACCGCAGCACCACCGTCATGCAGGGGATGGGCATGCACGGGGGCTGGGACCCGCACGGGGGCCACCCCAACGCCCGGCGGATGGCTTTCGCCAACAAGAGGCAGAACACCATCGAACAGCTGCACTTCATCCCCGGAGGAGGGGGGGTGCAGGGACTGCGGACTGGGAGTAAGAACGAGGTGACAGTTTGAGAAGAGGAGGAGGGAGGATGAAAAGAGAGAGTAGAGAGGCTGAAGTTGTAAAGAAGCTGAAGAGGCAGATGAGGCATTTAGAGGGAGAAGAGGAGCAGGAAAGAGGTTTGATCTCAGCTGGCTGCCTCACCCTGAGCAGCAAACAGCCCCCCCCCTCCCCTCCCCTTCATCAGAGAAGAATCTCAAAGCGAGTATAGCCAATTGATTTTCTCTTCGTCACTTTGTGTGTTGAAAAGAGAATATTCAGCCATTCTTTGTAAAAGGGAAGACAGAAATGTCCACTTTAAAAGAGCAAAAAATATCACACGAGTGCAGAGTGAAGGCTGCCGGGTGTTCGCTGTGACTTTTATTGAAGGATACCCGTTGAGACAGATTTGTCGAATCGTCCTTGAGTTTTATTGCACTGTCCTCGGAGTCCTCCAGAGCTCTGACAGAGATTCATCTGTCTTTGAATCCACTGTGGATGAAAAGAGAGCGGTGAGGCCGAGGCAGACAGGGTTTGCTTGTCTTTGTATTTATAAGTATTTAAAAACCAAACAAGTTGCTTTTGTATGGAATTAACCTGATAACAATAATACTAGTATTAACATAACTGAGCCCTGTAAGACTTTGTGTATACTTGGTTTAAAATGTATTTATCCTTAAACCAGCCAGTTTGTAATTTAAAGGCTGGACATGTGACCTGCCCGTTGTGATTGGATTATAATGAAAGCAAATCTGCAAAAAACAAAACAGCTTAGAGATTACGTCTATGGCTTCATTTACTCTTGATTAAAGTCAACAGTTTGGGGAAAAAACAACTAAATTGACATGAATTGCTGCCTTGAAGGCCCCGTCACACCAGTACTTAACCACTAAAAACAAACCCTTTGATTGAAGTAGCTTCAATCCCTACATGACTAATGAATATCTCTGTTTCAGTGCTTACAATTAAGTATAATGGGAGTTAATCCGAAAGGCGATGACGCTATTGTAGCTTAAAAGTGTCACAGAGTAGTTTTATTGAACTGTATTAAAGTTGAGGGATGGTTTAAAGAGGTGGTATTATGCTTTTTCACACTTCAAAAGGCAAGTATTGAGTTAAAATGGCTTGTTTGAAACGTCCAACGACTACTATGTGAGGCGTACACAAGTTTTGCACAAATCTTAAAAGAGCATGATGAACTCAAAACCTACCAGGATTTTCTTTTTGTCCACTTTCCAAACTTTCCAGGTCAAATTTGGGGTCCAAAACTTGAGCCCGTATTTCATAATTTGTCTTATTAAATAGCAAAATATGACTTTGTAGCATGGCAACAGTGGAGGAGGCTTCCCGAGTGTGTTTTTTTTTGGGGGGGGGTGGGGGCTTAAAGAGACAGTAGCAGAAATGTAGAGTTGAAGCATAATACCCCCTCTTTAACCGAGGAGTTAACGGTGGAATTTTAAATTATTACTTTAACCCTCCTGTTACCCTTGGTGGTCAATTTGACCCCATTCAATGTTTAACATCTCTAAATTAACTTTGGCTTCATATTTCATGACTTTTCCTAATTTAATGGGGACAACTGTGAAAATGTAAAATGAAAATGTTGATATGTTCCAATTTCGGTGTTCCTTGGGGTCAATTTGACCCCAGGCTGTTTCAGCTGTATATAACATAAGAAATATCAACATTTTACACACATTTGTTTTGGTTGTTTGGGATGATATTGAGGTCACCATAACCAAGGACACTTCCTCATGTGACTGCAGGAGCTGGGATCGAACCGCCAACCTTTTTACATTGAGATATGAAATTTCCAGACACCATGTCTCTAAAGACATTCAATGATGAGTCCTGTGTGATACGTTTTGATAACATAGAAACAAAGCAGGGCCAACGAGAGCTTGACAAACTCGCAGCAGTTTAAGATAAGATAAGATATACTTTATTTGTCCCCCATTGGGGGAAATTCTTTTGTTACAGCAGCTTACAGGACACAGGACACAGGACAGGGGAATACAACAATGTACTAACATAGTTAAAAATATAATGACAATAATAATAGCAATGACAAAGGTAAAATATTACAGAATAAAATAAAGTAAAATGAAATAAAATATGGCAACTATTACAGATGTATACACACTATGTACACTTCTATCTGATAAATAGATAAGGTAAGTTATTACATGATAAAAAATGCCCCAGGTTATTTAAAAACAAACATACACAGATGTTCTGTTTTACAAATAAAGTCCTTCTAAAAGCTTTAAATTGGGTTGAAATATATTTCATTTAAAGAGCTATTTAGGTAGTCAACAAAGAAACATAAAGTACCTGACACTTTAAATTGCTGGGGTCAATTTGACCCCTAATGATAAAAGCTGTTATTTGAGGGTAACAGGAGGGTTAAACTTAATGATGTCCCATTTGCTACCAAACCTGTCAGTCAGCCTATTTCCAAACGTTTCCCCCTCCAGTGAAAGTCATCGACTGAAATAACGGGAAGCATTCTTCCTGCCTGCTAGCATGTTAGCGGTTAGCGGCATGCTAGCTACACTTGTTCTCTTTGTCTCCGAGCTTCTAGCACCAATTATTTTGCAAAACAGGTGCAGGCTGATTTGCCTCTCTCTGGAGTGACCGGGCCTTAAAAGTGGAATCCACTTAGCAGTATAATTTAAGCTAACTTCAAAGCCTTTGTACAGTGAACTCTAGTGGGTGTATATCATCTATGAAACATTGTGATGTGACCCTTTGCGTAATACTAGTAAAAAAAAAAAATTCAAATGTTTTGGAATAAGAGCTCATAAAGAAGAACTAACCTCATGCAGACTCTGTGCTGGTCAAACATTTTAATACTGACCCTCTCAACCACTGTTTTAACTTGTCATTGCGGGTTTTGTAACGAGTCAAGGGTTCAGACTGGGACTCAGCCAACCCTCTTGTGCTTCTTCGATGCCACATGTTACCTGCAAGTTCAGCTGCTCACCTCGTATGAAGGGAAAAAAGGGGGCAGACGGGTTGGAGGCGGGGGACAATGGACACTTCACACCAAGGGCTATACCGACTTATCTTTGTGTGTCTGTGCTCTGTACAGCGTCTGCTTCTCATTTTCATTTTCTTCTAAGCGTGTCCGTGTCGAGAGGCATGCTTGTGCAAATGTTCACTGAGTTTTATTTTCTTCTTCTTCTTGTGTAGAGAAAATATATAAACATGCAAGGAACTCTGCAAAGCAAAGGGAGCTTCTGTGTTCAATGTATAAACACACAAACATGGTTCGTTTTTTTTTGATGAATTTGCAACATTCACCAAATTCACATGGCCGTCATTTAACCCTGATATCAGGCTCCGAGTGGGAAGTGCTCTTTATGCTGTAAATACAGGATCTCTGGAGGATAATCATGCTTTTGATTGGTTCTGATATGATTGGAAAATGGGAAAAGACAATGTACCACATATTTGGTAGCTCTAGCAGTTAGTTGCATCAGTTTGGAAGTATGTTACGCTACTATGTTAAGGGCCTTATTCCTAGTTTAGATTCAAGCTAGCTGTGTGTTTTCTTAATGAAGACATTTTTCAAGCTAACAGTTACATTGCTTGGGATTTTAGGTCAGAACTTTGGCCTCAAAAGCTAGCGATAGCATTCTAGTTCCTAGTTTAGATTCAAGCTAGCTGTGTGTTTTCTTAATGAAGACATTTTTCAAGCTAACAGTTACATTGCTTGGGATTTTAGGTCAGAACTTTGGCCTCAAAAGCTAGCGATAGCATTCTAGTTCCTAGTTTAGATTCAAGCTAGCTGTGTGTTTTCTTAATGAAGACATTTTTCAAGCTAACAGTTACATTGCTTGGGATTTTAGGTCAGAACTTTGGCCTCAAAAGCTAGCGATAGCATTCTAGTTCCTAGTTTAGATTCAAGCTAGCTGTGTGTTTTCTTAATGAAGACATTTTTCAAGCTAACAGTTACATTGCTTGGGATTTTAGGTCAGAACTTTGGCCTCCGCTGCTATAGCTAGCTTTTGAGAATCGTATCCTTTTGTCACTAGCTAATAGTAGACAACAGCTAATGTTGGTATTCATCATTTTCCTAGCTATCGTTACTTGTTGATAGCGTTAAAAACCTAAAGGAGGAACAGCAAACATTTCAAGCTAACATTTTCAATCAAGAAATCTTTATTGCCAAGTGAGCGCACACAAGGAATTAGACGTGGTGAATGGAACACTGGTACATAACAACAAGACAGTGAGGGCAATAAATATAGAAACCTTAAAAACTAACCTTAAAATTCTAAATAAAAATAAGGTGTTGAAGTACTTTTAAGATATAAATACACGAATTAGCCTAAGCCAGAGTGCACATTTTAGAGGATAAATATAATGATAAAATATGTTATAGAATAAATTACAATATTGCACATGGTTGTTGAGATATTGATATTAGTTCAGAATTTCCTAGCTTAGGAATTGGTTAGCTAACAGTGATGTCAACTCATAATTAAGGGTGGCGATTTTAGCCTTGTGCTAACATAAACTGTTATCTAACTGACCCAACGAGTCAGGAAAAATTGGGCATAATGTGTCAAATTAATTTAAAATATAATTGCCAGGTAATTTGCCAACTAACATTAATGTGTACTTTTGGCTTTAAATTCTAGCGTGAACTTCTAAAATGTTTTAAATGGAAATGTGGTCCCCTCATAGCTACGAGTAGTATGTCATAATCAGTTGACTTGCTAATTAGCTAATGTTTGAGGTCAAACTTCTAATTTGATAACGAACAGCTAACATTAGCAATGAGCCGCTTAAATATTACCTCCTGAAAGTGTTGTAGAATAAAAAGGAACTTCGTACTAATACACAGAAGAAGACTTTTATAGATATTTATTAAAATGACTTCAACTATATATAAAATATATAAAAATAAAATCTTCCTAACTTTTTAACCCATAAGGCAAACTTGGTGTAAAGACACTAGTAACAAAGCATGGACGCTCCAGGCTTCCATACTTTGACTATTACATATTCAACAAATAAATTAACAATTTAAAAACTGGATTTCACCTAAAAAGTAGATTCAACCATTTCATTTACAATAAAATATCTTCTTTTATAAATATATATATTTATATACAGTTGAAGTCATTTTTTTATTTAATGTAGCTAACGTTAAAGCTGCTGTGAGGAACTTTTGTTTTATATCGATTCTGGCGCCCCCTTGTGGACAAAGTGATGCCTCTTATCTCTTGTCCTAAACATGCAAAAGCAGTGTTTTCAACAAAAACATCCTCCTGTTGTCTTTTAACAGTCAACTTTATCAGGCAATGTGATTATTTTCCATGAAAACAGTCAAAGAAAGGCTGTTTCTGAAGTGAGATGTCCATCATCTGGTCTGACACCTACCCCCTCAGGGCGGTTTCAGGCATTAAAAATGTCAACATAGAAGGTGTCAGTGTTGCTGCTGATGGTCTTGTTTGCTATTGAAGGCCATAAAGAGGCATCAGTATCATTTTCAGTCTGTTTCTCAGCCAGTTCAAAACTCCTCACAGGGCCTTTAATGTTGGATCGGCACTTTCAAGCTGTCAGGTTTTGATGTTAGCTTGAAAGTGTTCCCTAGAATTCTAGAATTATTTTCCCGCCTTTTTATAGAGAGAAATATCTGAAATAGCAATGACAGGCGGGCGTATAAACACAACCATGATTAGCATTCAGCTGCTTCCTTGCTAACTTTACATTGTGACAAAAATTGGGGAAAAGAGAAGCCCCTTTTTTTTAGCTAATTCCCAAACTAATGTGATTTATTTGGCGTGGTACGATGCTAATGTTTACCTGCACACAGCATAATCACAGATTCTACGTTCTCACGGTGAGCATAATGTCTTTTTTAAAATGGCGGTGATGTGAAACTGGCGAGTTGTTGCGGTGGGAGGAAGTGTCGTCATGATGATGTCATATTTTGTAAATTGTTGCGTTTTTCTGGCTGTGAGATGGACCTTCTGGCCTTTTAAAGCTGGATTCACCCTTTAACAGGGTTTTAAGGGACTCGTGAGGCCTTGTTTTTGGCTTTAGCTTCCCCTCTGAGTTGCATTTCATAAAGACAGACATGATTGATCCCTGAGCGGAGCTTCCTGTTGGACCGTTTTGAGTCTTTTACGACGATACATGTGCTCATTTTAATGATTTATGATCATGTGTGTAAAGATTCCCCCCCTCAATCAGACTTTAAACACTTTTATCTGAAAATCTGTTTCTTTCATCTTTGACTTAAACATGTGTTTATTTTTTTAAATCTGTGAATTTTAAACGTATAATCCTTGAATTTTCAATATTCAAACTTTATAGTGGAATTTAAAAAAAAGAGGAGAAAAAAAACAAAACGGAGCTGATGCAATCAACGAAGAAAAGACGAAAACCGCATGAAGATGTCAGAAGCCAGTGTGTGTGCTGACTCATGATGTCACGGCGTGTACGTGTGTGTATATGTATAATGCGTCTGTTTTACTTTGTGTGTACCTGTACGTGTATTTCTCTGTCTTCTTCTTTGGGAATGCTGAACCTCACTTTTTTTCGACCCTCGCTTTTTGTGGTCGCGTCTCCCGCTCACGAAGACGCGTTTAAAGACCCGAGGCGCGGTCGTTAAATCCTCTTATCAACTTTTACTAGAAGTTAAAGGTGACATATTATGCTCTTTTTCATCAAAATATATTGGTCTAAGAGGTCCCCAAAACTTTAAAGTTTATTGCTCATAAAAACACTTTGAAATCAGATTCTGGTCTGCCTGTAAACCCCTCTTTTTCAGCCCTGCTCAGAACAGGCTGTTTTCTGTGTCTGTACCTTTAAATGAGAATGAGCTTTCTGACCACGCCCCCTCAGGAAGTGGGTGTGGCCTCGGCTGTCCAGCACGTTGATCTAATGTTTACATGTTGGCTGAATATACACGGCTGCTCACAGACCCGCGTTACTTCAACCCTCTGAATCTGATCCAGAATCTGATCCTGATGGAGAGGCGCCTGCAGCAAGACCTTTCTGAACGATTGGCCACAGATTTAGTGTTTCTTGTTGTTTTATTTATCAGTATGTCAGCGTGTGTCTTGGTACACAGCTACAGCTACAGCTACAGCTACAGCTACAGCTACGACATGTAGCTATGTAGCTGTGCTTACTAGCACTAGCACTTTTCCATGAAAACTAAAAATGATCCACTAGATCTTCAAATCTGCAGACGTGGGGAGTAAAACCGACCTTTGTGTTTATTAAGACAGCCTACAACAGCATGCCTCCCTCCTAAGCTCCTTGTTAGCACACATGTGTGCAGGGAATGAAAAACGGAGGAGGGGTTGAGTTGTATTTTATACAGTCTATGGGCTGAACAAGCTCCGAGCTCTGACTTCCTGTTACAGACCGGATGGCGTTGTGACGTATGAAAAACACTGAAAACTGAAACGGCTGGTTTCAGCACACATTTACAGAAAGGTGGAGAAATCAGAACAGGGGCAGAATGGATTTTTTTCATTCTCGGGGGGTTTGTAGACAGGGACACATATTGCAGGTAGAGAACCATTAAAAAGTCAATTTTGCATGATATGTCACCTTTAAACGGCCTGTAATTGTTACATTTTAAATATATTACATAGATATTGATGAATCAGAGATTTTCTTGGCAAGCTACGTTCACCAAAGGGAGAATTTTTTCAGAAATGTAAATTATTAAAGGCTCATAATGTGTCAAGTTTTGGTATTTGAAAGGACGTCACAAATTTCGTGCCGCTGCCCTCTGATGTGAATTTGTATCTGCTGATGTTTTACACGAATGCCCGTTTTAATGAAACTTTGAGGTTAGCGTGAGAAGCGTTTATAGCGTTGCGTTACACGTGAAGGGGGGGGGAAACCGACTTGTATTTGAAGTGTTTTTTAGCTGCTGTTTGAGTGTTTTATTCATGGTGGGGAATGTATTGACAGGGACGGAAAGGCTACACTGAAAACATCTCGAAGAGAGGTAACGCAAACGATACCTGGAAATTCAGACGTACTTTAAATGTCTCATTCCCCCGCAAACCTTCAGAAATCTGATTCAGATGTCGTCATCCACGCTCAGTTATGCTCCCCTGATTAAACTGTGTGCCTGTCCGTCTGTTCGACTGTGTGTACGTGCGGCTGTGTGTGTTTACGATTGCGTTTACCATTACGAAGGGGTTGGGTCTGGGCGGGGGGGCATGGGCATATTTGTATTCTTAAAGCTACTCTGCATACCTCAAATTGTATGATACATTTATTTATTACATCCCCTTATATGTCTATTTCCAAGAATATCCAAACAAAGGTCTCACAGATGTGCAACTCTTTTGTTATTGGTGATCAATTCTTGCGTTTGTAGAAACCATACTGTTTAATTGATAATAACAATAAAAATAATACCACTAAAGCTTGTGCGTTTCTTTTTTCATATTTTCCTTTTCACAGACTCACGTTTGGAGTTTGGGACCAAACAAATGATTAATTTAGGTTTTAAAGGTTAAACACTCTTTAAGGCCCAATGGCTGTGTTACCAGGGGCATGTCCAGGTGGACGGACATGGGCCCCCCTTGATATCTGATGGCCATCCCAAGGACTTGTGTTAAAATCAACTATTTGGACTGTGAAAAGGTACTTTTGTTTTCAGGGAAATATAAACTTTATTCATCACGAGGAACACAACAAATGTTATCCTCTGACTCTTTCCAAACAGAGCAGGTCTAGACCGTACTCTATGTTCTATCATTAACAAGGACCCAACATCAAGACAGGATAAGATCCAGTCCCATCTTACAGACAGGACTCAGTCTGATCTCATCTTAATCCACCATGAGCAGAGCACTTTGCAGCATTTAGCAAGGACAAACTTCCTTTAACAGGCAGAAACCTCCAGCAGGACCAGACTCATGTTAGACACACATCTGCTGAGACCGTGTTGGAGAGAGGGATAGAGGGAGATGAAGAGAGAGAGAGAGAGATGATAGTGGGGAGACAGATAGTAGTAGTTGTAGCAGCTGGAGTCTGGCACGTCCACAGCAGCAGAGATCCAAAGGAACCTACGAGACAAGGGAGCTCAGGGACTTCAGAAAGGTCTAAGAAAAGAGAAAAGAGAGGGAGACCAGAAGAAAGATAAAGAGGAGAATAAATGGTGAAAGAATGATAGAAGGAAAGGACGGGATAAGAAAAGGAGACAAAGGATGAAGAAACATGGAAAGAAAGAAAGAAAAAAAAGAATGGAATGAAAGGAAAAGGGATAAAAAAGGAATAAAAAAGAAAAAAAGAGAAAGAAGTCAAGAAAGAAAAGAAAGTTAGGAAAAAGGAAAGAAAGAATGAATGACAGACCCAAAAAGGAATCTACAGCAGAGATCCAGAGGAACCTACGAGACAAGGGAGCTCAGGGACTCCAGAAAGGTCTATGGTTAGTAACTTTAATGGGACAGGGAGAGTTGAAGTGATAGGGGTTGGGGGTTGAGATAGGATCCCAGTGTGTCAGTGTGCCAGTCCCCCCGGCAGTCTAAGCTTATACCAGCATAACTAAGAGCTGGAAAAAAGCCTGAGCCAGCTGGAACTACAACTTCTTCACTCTGTTACTGAACCTGCTACACACAGGCTGAAATATACATGAAACACTGGGACTTGAACCAACCACCCTCCAGTTCTCAAACTGAATCCCTAGTTTGAACTAAGACAGGTGCGTAAAGAAGGATGAGCCAGTCAAACAAGCAACACTTCAGGGACTGTAAGCTGTGATTTTACATTATCAAATTGCTTTTACAAGGTTGAAAAATTGTCCGTAGAAGCAGAACATCTAAAGTTAAATGATAACAATAAATAGCCTGACATTATTAGTCAAAGTAGGCATGATTGTTAGTGACAGGCAATACAAAAAATGTCTTTATTCAGTGTGTGTGTTTGCAGAAACCTCAGACCACCCATGCATAAATTTCTGCCCCACCTTTTGGGTTGAGACACCACAGACCAGAAAATCTTGACATGCCCCTGTGTGTTACTACTTTAAAATGATGAAACGTTTATTTGATCAAAGCAAATTCTTATCATTTTAAGGCTTTTTGATGATAATGGATGTTTTAATATATTTCAGAGAAAAGCCATTAAAAAGGGGCGCTTGTGGCATGGCGGTCTAAAGGCCCCACATACAGGGTTCTTGTTGCAGGGGTCGCAGGTTTGACTCCTGGCTGCAAGTCCCCCCCTCTCTTAACCTCACTTTTCCTGTCTCTCTTCAGCTGTCCGATCCAGTAGAGGCAAAAAAGCCCATAAATATAACTTAAAAAAACGAAACAACTATTAAATATTCAAACATGGGCGTGAAGAAAAAAATTGAAAGTGATCAAATAAATTAATTATGATAAAAAAGTGTAAGATAAAGAAATAAAATAGGACCAAATATCTACAGTAAATAAAATGGAAGAGAGAAACCAGCTCATGTGTGTGTCTCTAACACACACACACACTTTCACACACACATTGTGAGGTTGTGCAGCCTGTGCCCTAATGATAGCTTAATTGACTCATTAACAATTCACACACTCAGTGTGAAGACACACACATGCAAACACACATGCAAATACACACAAACACACGCGCACACACACACACACACACACACACACACACACACACACGGCCTGAAAGCATTGTGATTTTTCTCTTGAATGGAGCGCATTACGCACACACACACACACACACATACACACACACATACACACACACACACACACACACACACACACACATTACGCGCGGTTCTCAGCAGCGTGCCGGGTCGGAGAAGCAGGAGCAGAGGTGGATGTGGTCGGTGTGTCCGAACAGAACCAACCTGTGCCTGGTTCTACCCGGAACCATTATGCAGACAGGAAACAACCATTTTAGGATGCGTTCAAGTGCTCCTTGGAAGCTCGGAGTTTCCATGTTTGGAAGAGTTGTGACCGAGCTGGTTGAGTTCATGAGATTTAAGGGTCCAATATAAAGATGTGTTTAATCCAACTGTTCAAAACTGTACCAGGTAGATCTGTTACAACTTTACAGCGTATTTAAATGAACAAGAATGCATTTTATTATAACAAGAACCAGAGAGTATCTGTTCAAATCTTTAATACTTCTTTTTTTGTGCCTCACTTCATTTTAAAATGTGCTAAATGCTAAAACATGTTTTTTTTGTTGTTGTTTTTTTTTACTATTATACATCCTTTCAATGATGTTTCCAGATGTGACATAATTAGATGTCGCCATACTTGTCTTTCAGTGTCACAGGCCTTTTCCTGACTTGGTCAAAGTTGTTATTTTTGCAAAAACTAGACGGTCAAAAAAACACTTTGTTGCATAAAATTGAAAAACACAACAAACTAACAGAATACAAATAAAGAGATGATGTCTTTAGCTTTCACGTGTGTCAATTTATTTATAAGATATATGACACAAGAACTCTCATTCTTTGTCTTTTATGGATGGTTGTTGGTTTTGTTGATCTTTTGTATTTGCATATATTTGTTTTATAAGGTAAGATTATCCTTCATTCGTCCCACAATGGGGGAATTTATAGAGTTATAGCAGCAAAGTGGGTCGTGCAAACAATAAAGAGCATATTGAGTAGTAATTATTTAAATTATTAGCTATTTAAAAAGTAACTCTTTTTCTTAAGGAGGCTCAGATCCTTAGACATCTGCAGAAAGATCCTGCAGATGTTTAATCAGTAGCTGGGTGCAAGTGTGTTATTCTATGCTGCAGTCTGCTGGGGAAGCAGTATAAAACACAAAGATGTGAGGCGACTGGACGAACTAGTGGAAAGAGCTGGCGCTGTGTTGGAACCTGGTTGGACTCACTGGAGGCTGTGGTGGAGAGATGCACACAGAAGAAGCTAGAGGCCATTCTAAATGACACAGATCATCCACTTCCCAACTTCTCTGTGGACCAGAGAAACAGCGGCAGTGGACGGCTCATCTCTCTGCGCTGCAGGACTGAGGGATACAGAAAATCATTCATCCCTGCAGCCATTAGGCTTCATAACTCTTTAGCCAATGGGAGATGAGCTGACAGACACCTGAATTACTTTTTTTATGTGATTTTTTTCATTTTATCTGCCAGACACCTGAATTTCCCCCTTGGGGGGTGAATAAAGTACAGTCATTATGCACCACATATCTGGAACACACTCCCTGAAAGCTGCAGGTCCAACTCTCACCTCTTTTAAATCAAAGACTAAGACTTTTTTATTTGCCACTGCCTTCCTATCTTAGCTCATTATAACTCACTTTAATATAATTTTCCTTGTCTTTTCTATGTTTTATTATATTTGTCATTCTAATTGTGCTCTTTAATGCTTGTCTGAATGTTTCCAATGCTTCTAATGTTTTAATGTAAAGCACATTGAGTCGCCCTCGTGTATGAAATGCACTATACGAATAAAGTTGCCTTGCCTTACATCGTATTCTATTCTATCTTATTACTATCAAAAGAACATCCATCCATCCATGCATTATCTTGACCGCTTATCCCGTTCGGGGTCACGGGGAGCTGGAGCCTATCCCAGCTGGCTTTGGGCGGAAGGCAGGGTACACCCTGGACAGATCGCCAACCTATCACAGGGCTAACACAGAGAGACAGACAACCATTCACGCACACACTCACACCTACGGGCAACTTAGAGTGATCAAGCAACCTGCAGCCTGTTGCACCAGCTGTGCATAAACTCAAACGTAGCCTAGTTTGAACGCAATTTCTCATTTAGGATGAAGTTTACGCTCTACTAACGTTTTGGGCGTTGCACCAGCTGAGATAGTTCCAATGTAAGACTAAGTTACAACGTAATTCTTACACTTGGCTCCTAGTAGGTGTAAAGTCCTCCGTAGAGCATATCGACTGCCATGGAGCGTCGTTTTTTGCAGATTAAGGCTTCAGGCTATAGTTATCACTTTACTTTAGTTTGATTAAGCTGTCGGTCAGTTCAGAGAAGATTAGACACGAAAGATAACACGTATAATCCCTGCATTAAAATTGGTGCTTTCCTCTGATTGGCTGCTGGAAGTGTCAACGTCATATCTGCGACAATGTTTTGATTAGTTTGGACCTTACGGCCAACTAGTTAAGATGAACCTCACGTCTCTGTGGTGCAACCAAACAATGACACAACTTAAGTTACAAACTAGTTTCAACGTATGGTCTAGTGATGACTTTACACTCTAACTAAGGACACAACTTGCGCACTGCTGGTGCAACAGGCTGCCGGTGAGCATATTTTTGGACTGTGGGAGGAAGCCGGAGTACCTGGAGAGAACCCTTGCATGCATGGGGAGAACATGCAGACTCCACACAGAAAGGCACCTACTGGGGATTTGAACCAGGAACCTTCTAGCTGTGGGGCAACAGTGCTACCCACTGCACCACCGTGCAGCATTCAAAAGAACATAAAATCATAAAAATATAATAAAAACAAAATAAAAGTCTGATTGATTGATTGATAAAAATAAAATAAAAATAATAATAATAAAAAATAAATAAGTATAAAAATAAATAAAAGTCTAATTGATTGAGTGGTTGATCCACACCCCCCACCATATGTTTGTCCAGTCATTTTAACCTTGTTTGGTGTGTCTTCATAGCTTCCAGGTGAATTTTCTCAGACCGAAACTCCCATTTCCTATTTTTCGGACCCTCCCTGAACGCATCAGCAGCGCTAACGGAGGATCCGTCGTCTACAGAGGGGGGACACCTAAAACTGACAAGGGCGGAAAACAGCCAACCGTGCAGAAAAGAAAGAAGGAAAAACCACGACAGAACCAGAACCGAGGAGCAGTCCGGCTGTAGACCCCTCTGGACCCGGTGACCCAGCAGACCATGCCCGCCCCCCTGGAGCTGCAGGCCGGCGGCTCAGAGAGGTTTTGTTAGCGGGGGGAAAGAGCAGATGGAGCTCCAGGCCTCTCTCGGTGTTTTTCCACGGATGAAGAACAAGGCCCCGCTGACAGGAGGCAGGAGGGACCCCGGGACCACGGCTCACTCCCCGCTACATGCTCTCTCTCTGCTCCCCCCGAGGTTCTGAGCTTCTCTGCCGGACAGACTTTTGGATGTTTGGAGGTAAAAACCCAGAAACTGAAGCTTCTTCCATCAGGACGAGGATGCTAATTCTGTTAGCCGCTAAGCTAACACTGAGGCTAACAACTAGCATGTTAGCATGGAGCCTCTTTTATGCGAGTTTGATAGTTTAATTTAAGTCATTATTACAACATTTAACACACATTTATCCTCATTAAAAACACTTTCTGAGTGTTTGTTATTCAAATTTAACATTAAATATTATTTTAAACCTTTTAATGAAACTACTTCAGACATGACAGCTACTTTATATGCCTCTCTTTGGTCACATAATGCATGCATATCTGTGCTTACTATCTCAAATGAGGCATGTAATAACTATTTCTGCACATGCATAAACATTCATACCCTCAAATACTGTTATAAGTACCCAATGCATGTAAGTATGCATTATAAGCATGCAAACATGCCACACATAATGCATGCTTTTATGTTACTTATCAACTACCTCAGTCTGAAGTGTTGTCCCTTAATATCAAAGGGTGCACACTAGGGGTGTAACAACAAAGGAGGATAGGTAGGTAAGGCAAGTTTATTCAGAAAGCATCATTCATTAAACCTTTTATGAAACTACTTCAGACATGACAGCTACTTTATATGCCTCTCTTTGGTCATATAATGCATGCATATCTGTGCTTACTATCTCAAATGAGGCATGTAATAACTATTTCTGCACATGCATTAACATTCATACTCTCAAATACAGGTATAGGTACCCATACAGAGCTACACAGAGGCATACCTGTGCAGCTGTATATGCATTATAAGCATGCAAACATGCCACACATAATGCATGCTTTTATAATACTTATCCACTACCTTAGTCTGAAGTGTTAAGGGTGCACACTAGGGGTGTAACAACAAAGGAGGATAGGCATGCAAGGCAAGTTTATTCATAAAGCATCATTCATACTAGGGATGCACCGATCCAAATCTTTAGGTCCTGAAACCGATATCGATACCTGGGCTTTGGTATCTGTCGATACCGATACTAGCCGATCTGATCCCTGTATTGATTTAACAATCTCTACTCCTTAATGTGAGGATAGAATCATAGTTTGGGCAACTTCAGGCTTTTCTGACTTGATGGTGAACTGTACCTGGGTTCCAAGTGCTGAACCAGAGGCTGGAATCCCTTCATTTCAAGGATCCGGATCACTTAAATCCAATAACCTGTCCGTGTTTTCACACTTTGAATCCATTAATAGAAGGTTTCTTGCTGGTGTCAGTGTTGTCACTGATGGTCTTGTGTGCTATTGAAGGTCATAAAGAGGCATCAGTATCATTTTCAGTCTGTTTCTCAGCCAGTTCAAAACTCCTCACGGGGCCTTTAAGTTTCAATTAGAGGTACCCTTACAGAGTTACATAGAGGCACACCTGTGCAACTTTATAAACACGCCACACATAATTCATTACTTATTCACTGCCTCATTTTGAAGTGTTATCTCGGGGTGTCACGATCCGATATCGATATCGGATATCGGTCCGATATCAGCAAAAAATCCAGTATCGGATTTTATCGGCCTGCATCTTAAAATCTCCGATATAAGCAGTCCATTCCAGACTCCGCTTCAGCACTTCTATCCAGCAGCGCCCAGATCCAGCATGCAGAGCCCACGTGATCACAACAACAGCCTGTGCTAGGAGTAGGAGGGATGTCGGCCGTGTGGCAGTATTTTTCGTTTAAGTCCGAAAAAGGCGTTGCAGCTGTGGGTGGCACAGAACCGGGGGAGTTTAATACGACCAACCTCAGCGCGCATCTGAAGCAGCGTAAGAACAATCCTTTCCATTACTGGAGAGCAGGCTGAGTTATTATCTGAGGGGCTCAGTGAAACACCGAAAGAAATCATTATGCCAATTATTAGTGGGGAGCAAGCCATGCATTTTCTGTTCGTGTTGCACAGGCATGTTCTAGGCCATTTATTAGCAGACACTTGGAGCTAGCTTGTATAGCAGTTTGAACACACTGGGTTAAAAGAGCTCAAAGTTATAGACAGAAATGTTACAACTGTCCCCGGTCTCCCCTAACATTGCATTTATGGCTAGAAAGGTACTTTATTATTAATCCCCAGGGGGGAAATTCAATTTTTTTTTACTCCTGCTATTTTTGGACATGCTACACATACAGTTTTTTTAGGTATATACATACAAATGCACACACATGCAGTGAACATGCTTAGGGAGAGATGTCAGAGTGAGGATGCTGCCGTCAACCAGCGCACCCAGAGCAGTTTGGGGTCCGGTGCCTTGCTCAAGGGCACCTCGGCAGTGCCCAGGCAAGTGAACCAGCACCTCTCCAGCCACCAGTCCACTTGCCAAACTTTGTCCATACTGGGACTCGAACCGGGTCAAGTCAAGTCCCTATGGACTGAGCTACTGCCGCCCCCATGACTGTGTATTAGGGCTGAATGATTTTAGGAAAAGATCTAATTGCGATTTTTTTCTGGCAGATATTGCGGTTTCAATTCGATTCATGATTTTCTTCAAATCAAGCTTTTCAGTGAAATAAATAAACACACACACACACACACACACACACACACACACACACAAATACAAATACAACTGACAACTCAAATGAAATTACAATTTTCAGGTCCTGTTTAAAGCCACAAAGAACACACTATTAAAAAGGAAGACAACAGTAATAAATATAAAAATATAAATATTGTGCATGGACTGATTGAGTTGTTATGTCATAGTGCAATTGAATGTGCAAATGTGCAATGTGCAAGTATTGAGATAGTCCGTTGTATGCGTTGTGGTGTAATACTCCACACTTTTTCAGCTCTGTTATCACTTCTTCTTTACACTCCGTGTTCAGCTGTGGGATGGCGACCTGGTTGAAGTAGGTACAGGAGGGAATCACATCTTCTGGCACCATGTCCTAACGAGTAGCATGCCTCCTCTGATTGGTGAGCATGGCAGGATGGAAGGGAAACGCCATATATGTGTAAAATAAGATAAGATAAGATAAGATACTCCTTTATTCGTCCCACAACGGGGAAATTCATGGAGTTACAGCAGCGAACAAAAAGGTGTACAGAACAAGAATTTAACAAGAATATATATAGAAAAGAAAAGTCCATCAGAGACGACAGCTTGGCCATAATCCTCCTGTCAGCCACCACCTCCACAGGGTCCAGGACTGAGCCGGCCTTCTTCACCAGTGTGTTCAGTCTCACTCTCCTGTATCCTGTCCGCCCACAGCAGGTGAAATCCTTCCAACATGGCGTTCCTGTCCGGTGTTAGCTCTGTTAGCATGATGCTACTCTGCTGCTGGGTTAGCTCGTCCACCTCATCGTAGACAGATCCCACAGTCCCCATAACGGTGGGTGGAAGGACAGGTCGACGCCGTCCCTTCTAGCTTGCACCTCAGTACCGGCACGTCGTCCTTGCCTCCTTCTCCTCAGCTCGCAGGGAACATCGGGCCTAGCATGGTCTAGCATCGACACGCTACGGGCTGCGAACAGCTGATCTCGTATGTAAACAATGTTACCATGGATACACGCAGGATCTCTGGACACACACAGGAACAAAAATAGCAAAGAAGCCACTGCAAACGTAGCCAGTTTGGTGTCTATGGCCAACAAATTATTTATTAAAAGTCATGACAGGCTCCAAATACAAAGAGAACTAAACAGATATGAAAAAAGAACAACAAAGAGAGAGCTGCTGCAACAAGCAGCCACTCGGGCGGCGCTAAGCAACGGGGAAAAAAAAGTAATAGTTGACACAACAGATCCTGGGTCAGTCAGGAGCTGTCTGAAATCGCAATTTTGATCAGAAAGCAATAAATCGTTCAGCCCTAGTGCGCGCACGCTGTATTGAAGGATAGTTCAGTCTCTACCTGCGTGTCTAACCTGCTCCGCTCTCGGTGCATCTGTTCCAGGCTGTCCACCAGAAGACACCGGGTGTCGGCGGAGAAAACAGACTGTTTCCCCCTCCACGTCCACGGTCCAGCTGGGAGCTCCAGACGTGTGGATCATCCTGGTAAGAAGGAAGCGACAGGCACACTCACACTCCTCCGGTTAAATCAAACAAGCTGTTAGTGTAATGAGCTTTCGGTTTGTCACTTGCGCTCCACGCCAGGAATGTGTGGTGCTATAAGCGGAGAAGGTGCAGGGTGGATGTTTGAGTACATAGATTTTCCTCCACTCAAAAGAAACACTGCCTAAGGTGTGTTTTTAAATCTGTCTGATAATCAAAGACACTTTCCCTGCTTCTTTAGGAGCACCAAAACAATGATTACCTTGCGACTCCTTGTGCATCACCTAGAGCAGGCATGTCCAAAGTACGGCCCGGGGGCCAATCGCGGCCCCAAGGTCCATTTATTTATGGCCCCAAAGCTTCCATCTTAAAATGTGTTATTTATAGCAAATAAATAAATCACTTTCTGAATCATCAGCACTGGGAATTCTGCAATAAAGAAGAAACACAAGAACTCTTAAAGCTGACATATTTTCAAATTAATGTTTTTATCATGTTGTGAAAATGTTCTTGATGAACACTAAAAGTTCAGAAGACACGAAAGAGGACACAAGGCAAGCTCAAAATTATGAAATTGTGCAGAAAAGGCAAAATTTGGTGCTTAAAATTTGTTCGAAAATAATGATTTTGTTCTAAAATTGTCTGCTGGTCAGAAAAGTCTTAAAAACAACATGAAAAAGAAGACTGTATAAAATACAACTCAACCCCTCCTCCGTTTTTCATCCCCTGCGCACATGTGTGCTAACAAGGAGCTTAGGAGGGAGGCATGCTAGTTGTAGGCTGTCTTAATAAACACAAAGGTCGGTTTTACTCCCCACGTCTGCAGATTTGAAGATCTAGTGGATGATTTTTATTTGTCATGGATAAGTGCTAGTTAGCATTAGGGGTGCAACGGATCAAAAAACTCACGGTTCTGATCGTATCACGGATTTGAGTCACGGATCGGATCATTTTTCGGATCAACAAAAAAAAAAAAAAAAGAAAGAAGACAAGACAAATACAACTTTGTCCCTCTATTTATTTTGTAAAACACTTTGCCCATTAAATAAAAACAACATTCAACTCAAAATTTACTGCATGTGCAAAGCATCTGTGGGCCCAGTCCTGCCTCATTCACTGCATTTCATGGCATGGCAAGTGAAGGAGAAGAGGAACTTCAAAAGTTTTACTCTATTCTTCTTTAATTTGCTGATTTTCACCGTCCACTTTTCTTTGAGCAGCAAACTGTGAACACACCGTTTTATTCTAGGGTCCTACATCAACCGATCCGCGGACCACGTCCGTGCCGAACCGTGGAGAGGCATCCGTACGGATCACGGATCAACGATGATCCGTTGCACCACTAGTTAGCATAGCTACACAGCTACATGTTTGTAGCAGTGTACCAAGACGCACGTCAACATACTGACAAATAAAACAACAAGAAACACTAAATCTGTGACCAATGGTTCAGAAAGGTCCTGCTGCAGGCGCCTCTCCATCAGGATCAGATTCTGGATCAGATTCAGAGGGTTGAAGTAACGCGGGTCTGTGAGCAGCCGTGTACATTCAGCCAACATGTAAACATTACATCAACGTGCTGGAGAGCCGAGGCCACACCCACTTCCTGAGGGGGCGTGGTCAGAGAGCTCATTCTCATTTAAAGGCACAGACACAGAAAACAGCCTGTTCTGAGCAGGGCTGAAAAAAGAGGGGTTTACAGGCAGACCAGAATCTGATTTCAAAGTGTTTTTATGAGCAATAAACTTTAAAGACATGTTTTGGGGACCTCTTAGACCAATATATGTTGATGAAAAAGAGCAGAATATGTCACCTTTAAAAATGAAGACATACTTTTTCTGGAAATCCAGCTTTCACTCTGTGTTACTTAACATTTTACTCTCAGGCTGAAAAGATTCCTCGAATAACTCGAACACCTCGGTTATAAAGAAAAAGAGCCTCGGGCTGAAGGATCTGCCTCGAGCCTTTCCTTTAAAGCAGACTGAGCAAAAAAAAAATGCTGACATGCAACATTTCTTATTCGATTACTGGATTACTCAAATACTCACAGAAAATACAGAAACTCATTGAGACTATGAACATGCATGAAAGCAGAGAGTCAGAGTGAGGAGGCTGCACACAGGTGGGTTCAGTGCCTTGTCTGACTGCACCTCAGCAGTGCCCAAGAAGTGGGACTTGCACCCTTTCAGGTCAGTACTGGGATTTGAACCCCTGACCCTTCGGTTCCCACGCCAGCTTCAGACACATTTAAGCTACAGTACTTCTGATGCTGATTTGCAGCCTCACAGATACCTGATCAGGGTTACACCTGCTCCCTGGTAGAACTGTAAACCCCAAACTCTGATGAGGACGCCCTGCTGCTTTCTCAGAAATGAATCCAAACTGAGTTGAACATAAATCAATAAAGCAGGAGATTTTGTCTTCAGGTTGGACTTTATTTTGTTATGTAGTTTCTTTATTAAATTACATGGACATAAATGAAACTTGAAGCCAGTCCAGCTGCTTGTGAGAGATTTAAGCGTCCTTATTTGATCTTGAACTAAGTAGAGGAGCACAGGGATTTGATTTCAGTCCACAGATATTCATTTTTCTCTATTTTTTTAATGTTAATTTTGTATAAATGTCTGCAAGCTTTAAAGACATTTATTCACACACTCTATGTACATCCTCCCGGTCTTGGCATGTTCAAATTAAGTCAGTTTAGTGTTTGTTTTTCCCTCAGAATCACAAATGAATGTACAGAAACAGCTTTAAACAGCATGTTTTCCTCATATATCAACATAAACATGTCAGCTTTCTTAAAGTTCTCACCCCTTTAAATTAGAAACATCTCTGTTCTTTGCAGATACACACAAAGAGAGCCGACAGAGTCTTAACTAACATCAGTTTTTAATACACTTCGAAGGGGAAACAAGCATGAAATTCAGCTTTTGTGATTTTTTTTTTGTACGACCGCTGCGTTCTGAAGACTCCTCAGATGCAGGATCAGCCTCCGCTCTTGTGAGTCCTCCCGTGTCGCTCTGCTGAGCTTCAGACTGAACGCAGATGTGACAGCACACACGAGGATGTTTAGCTCCTCTGGTTTCTGTCTCAGGGGGACCGTTGTTCACGTCTGCGTGCAAAAGCCAAAGGAGGGTCAGAGTTAACCTTGTTCTTGTTTTTTTTTTACAAAGATCCGTACGCACCCGAGAGTGAAAAATACAAAGTTTACTTCAGTCTTATGTAAGGAGTAAGGAGTTTGGGGAAAGAAGGTGTCTCAGCTTCAGCAGGATTCAGACTGTAGAGAGGGACCAACAGATTTTAGGTCCAAACCTGTTGCTGGTCTGGTTTGTTAGCTCATATCTGGATTTAGTTTCTGATAAACTTCTTGAATCCATCATTTCTGACGGTGCTAACAGGAAGCAGGTCTTACATGTAAGATGAGATTTATGTGAAGTTTTAGTTTGTAGATAAAGGTTGAGATAATTTGCATAATCTGATTTATTCACCCACATCCTGAAAGTATATTTAATGAAGTGTCTCACCACAAAAAAAGAAAGATTAGAGAACAGAAACACATTTGCTTAAAAAAGACATATTGGTTAGAAAAGTTGTTGATGTTGAAACAAATAAGTCTCAAGACATTATTTGTATTATTTACATTTTTCTGAAAGGAAAAAAACAGAAGAATAGAATTCACTAAAACACAGGAAATCAAGTATTTATGCTCACAATTTCCTGACATGAAGACCCCGGACTTCCCGTCTTATTGAGCGTTATTTCCTTACATTTACAAACACATGAAGCTTGGGATGCAGGTGTTGTTGCACATGATCTCTGCCGCGCCCTCACTGTGTGTTCCCCTGCTGTTTTGTCTTTTACCAATCACATCCCTGATGTGTAACTGCAACCATTGCAAGACCCTGTCCTCACACTTGTCGTCAAAACTTAAAGATTTGTCATGAACAACATCTTAAAGTGGAAGTTTTGGTTTCTATTTTTAACAACAATCGTCCGTTTGTCCGGGTTCATGGTAACGTGTCCCGGCTTTATTTGGCGCCCCACATTACCGAGAGTGAAATATTCTCACCTTGATGAATCTCAAACAGCTCAGAGATTAAAAGACAGAAGCATCATTAGTGAAGTTAATTGAAGATGTCGATCTTCAAATATCAGATTTCATATTTTACGGCACAGCCTCACTGAGCTTGAATGTCAGCTCCCAGCAGCAGCTCCTGTTGTCCTCTCGCACATCCACCAGACCACCTTTTTATCTGGCATTTAGCTCTCTCTCTGTGTGTGTGTGTGTGTGTGTGTGTGTGTGAGAGAGAGAGTGTGTTTGTCTGTGTGTGTGTGTGTGTGTGTGTGTGTGTGTGGAGGGGGAAGCGACAGGCAGCCATGTTATCCAGCAGGAGCCGGACAGGAGGCGTGTGGCATTTTGAGCCAGCGCTCTCTCTCTCTCTCTCTCTCTCTCTCTCTCTCTCTCTCTCTCTTTCTCTCCCTCTCTATCTCCTTCTCTCTCTCTCTCTCTCTCTATATCTCTATCTCTTTGTCTTTCTTTCTCTCTCTCTCTC
>NC_048287.1:30068488-30155988 GCF_009762535.1 Notolabrus celidotus | reverse complement strand
TGACTTCTTGACAAATTTGAAAACGACTGTTAACATAGTTTTTAACATATTCACAAAAATACTCACGTGCCTAGTAATTGTGCACACAGTGTATTCTAGTTAATGTGTTAACTTCCACTGGTCCGGCAAGTCAGAGCCCTCTTTTTTTCCAGATGCCGGAGCAGGACGCATCAATCTCAACAGAGCAGATGGAGCGGGACAGGAAGTCAGGCACCAAAACAAAATGAAAACATCATTGTGTCGCATATAGACGCCCAAATCACACATTTGCGTTTTGAAACTTGATATCACCACAACAGGTGATCCGTGTGAGGACGAGGCTCGTAAATGATGTAGAGTTTTGCAACAGTTCAAGATTAAGACCGCACAGATTGACGTGTGTCTTCAGAGGAATAATATTTGCACAGGTAGGACTGTGACTGTGAAAGGTGGGAGCGTAGATAAGTTTGGACATCACATGCTTGAGAAAAATCTGTCCTGATCACCAAAATAATTTAAAACCTTCACTTAACAGTTTGGGAATTTAAAAAGGTCAAGAAATGGGACCAGAACCCTGGCATTCAGTCTTTTAGGCAACAAAACCAGCTCAGTGATGTTGACCTCCCCGTGCCTCCTGCTTTATTTGTCTGTATCAAGTCTATTGAATCGACTACCAACACATTATTTTTCTTTCTTATCCTCCAGGCTGTCGAAGAACTCCACGCAGGGACAGAAGAGCCGTGAAGCAATGATTCCTCCTCCTCTGAACTAACGGACACACTCCTCTTCACGGGACTGCTGACCTGACTTTGAAACTCGACGTACGGTTATGGAACACTTGAAAGAAACACTACAGACTCAGTTTTTTAGTATAGTTTGGTTTATTGCCTATTTATGATCCTTTTTTTATGACTCCCCTCAGAAGCACTTGAAGGCTTCACCCTTTAATGGAGAGTATTAGTGAAATGTTTATGTGATTAAAGACAAGCATCGGCTTTGGTGGATTATTGCTACTCCTTGGAAGTTTTGGGGGGTAGAACTCCCTGCAGGACTACCTCTGCACACCTTGTTGGCTTACACAAAGGGCTCACCGCTGTTTTTCGGCGTTTGTAGACTTAGTGCACGAGGCAGTTGTGGCTTCGTGACACTTTGCCTCAGCTGCATTGGAAGATGTTCCAGTTCAGCAAGTACCCCATGGACATTCTAGAAATGCTAAGTGGGCACCAAGCCCACCAGTTCAAAGGCCTTGGATTGGAGCGGCAGTTGAGCCATCAACAGCAGGTTCAACTGCAGCATCAGCAGCAGCTCCAGCAGCAGCACCAGCCCTCCGCCGACACCTCTGGGAGCCTCCTGTCCGGCCTCGGACTGGGATCCCTCCAGAGTTCGCGGAGCAATGCCTTTGCTGACTCCTCGTCGTTATTCGCCAAAATGAGCGCCCCTCCTCCTTCCATCTCCCACCAGAGCCAGTCGTCTTCCTCTCACAGCTCGAGGAAGTCCAGTAAGATGAGTAGCAGCAGCGGGAGTGGGAGTTCCTCGTCGGGGTACCCTCAGTTCCTGCGGCCTTTTCACCCGGCTGAGGCTGCGCTGGCTCAGGAGCAGCTTCACTCCGGGATGGGACGGTTTGACTTCGGCGGGGGCGGCAGCGGAGGGGTCGTCGCACCCGCGCCGCCTCCTCCGCTTCATCCTGGTCTCTCTGTTCCCCAGCCTTCACCTGGTCAACCATCTTCTTCGCCTTCTTCTTCCACCTCTGCTTCAGCCTCTAACAACCCCTCCGGCAGCACTGCAGTCCCCTTAGTCGGCCAGTCCGACCCCCGCAGCCTCCACCAGCAGTTCAGCTGCATGCTCGCTGCTAACCAGTACTTCCTCTCGGGCGTGCCCACCAACAGCAGTCTGGAGCAGTTCCTCGTCCAGCAGGGCACACACAATCACCTGGGCTTGGGTCTGGGCCAGGGATCTTCCGAGTCAAACTCGGCCCTCGCCCCTCCTCCCGCCCTCCACTCCTCCCACAGCCACAGCCACGCAGCTCCACAGCCTCAGCAGCAGCAACAACAGCTGACTCCTCATGCCTTATCTCATCCACACAGCCACACTCACCACCCGCACCCTCTCCACCCGGCCCCCCAGCCGGCCCCACTGGGTGGCTTTGATTTCCAAGGCATTCCAGTGCTATCCTCTAACCAGATAGCATCGCTAATGCAGCAAGAGGCCGGCCTCCCCCTCCCCCTCCCCCTGCACCTGTCCCTCTCTAAAGACGATTCAGCAAAGGGAGGAGACAGCTCGTCTACGTCGCATTCAAGTGGAGGGAGCAGGAGAAAGAAAGCGATGGCGGGCTACCTTCCTCAGAGGAAATCAGAAAGTAGCAGCCACAGTCACAGCAGTCACAGCCACAGCAGCAGCAGTGTTAGCAACTGCCATAACAGCAGCTCAAGTGGGCACAGTCAGAGCTCCTCATCGGGCCTCGTGGGAGGAGGATCCGGGGGTGTCGGGATAAGTGGCATCGGAAGTGAGCCACCGCATTCCTCTCTCCTCTCATCATCCTCCCAGCAGTCATCCTCCACTGTCTCCTCTTCCTCATCTGCCCCTTCCTCTAACTCCACGTCTGTGCTCGTAGCAAATGGCAACCAACATAAATCACAAGAGGGCCACAGTAACAGCTCATCAGGCCAGCCCGAACCTGAGCCCCTCTACCACTGTGGTGAGTGTGGTAAAACTTTCACCCACCTCTCGAGCCTCAGAAGGCATCTACGCAGCCACGGCCTGACACCAGAAAGCCAAAGTAGAAAACTGGACTGTAACTCCCCGAGCCCTGAGAGGGTATTCTGCTGTGGCGAGTGTGGGAAGAGATTTAAAAAGAGGGGTCACCTCATCCAACACAGCGTCACCCACTCAGAAAACCGGCCTTTTGTCTGCAACGTCTGCCAAAAGTCTTTCAACCGTCGAGAATCGCTCACGAGGCACGAGAAGATTCACGACGAAAAGCCTTTCCGGTGTCCCGCGTGCGGACGTTGTTTCCGAGAGAGCACCTCCCTCCTCAACCACGCGGCTTCGGGTGCCTGCGGGAAACCTCCCCGGAGCTCGAAAAACCGGCCAAACAGCGGCGGGGGTGGCTCGTCGAACCCAAGCAGTAGTAAAATGAGAAGCAGTGGAGACACGGTGGGGATTTCAAACGATGGTGCAGCAATGGCGAATGACAAATATGCAACAGATTACTCCAGAAATCGCTACCCGAATCAGTCGGGCTACAGCAGCGGGGTTGACGATTACAGACGGTCACAGCCCTCGTCTCTGTACCCCTCAGAAAGCACGCTAGCCGGTGAAATGAACAACCAGACCCTCCGTAAAGCCCCTTTAGCCCCAACCCTTCATCCCCACCCACAGAATCAGCACCACCACCACCAACCTCAACCTCAGCCACAACCGCAGCCTCACCTCCCCCTCTCTTCTTTATTGGATGACTCAGAGGATGAGGTCACCAGCAGCGCGATGTCAGCCATTGCTGCTGCAGCCGCCGCCTCCTGTGATTTAAACACAGAAAACCGGGATGGAGAAAGGAGGGACATCATCGGAGGTCTGCTGGGGGGGTTGGGGTTTGGTAACTTAGGTGGACCGTCGTCCACTTCAAGCCTCAACGGGTCCACCATGCCTTTGACCCACCCCAGCCAGCCACACATGAAAACCAAGAGGCCGAGAAAGCCGAGAGAAAAAAGGGACCCAAACAACATTGTGAGGCGGAGAAGGAGTCCCGCGCCACCGGGGGACGGATCGGAGAGACCGTACGGCTGCCAGATTTGTGGCAAACGCTTCAGAAGGGCCGAGACCTTACGGCGCCACAACCGCGTCCACACGGGAGAGAAGCCTCACTCCTGCGATGTCTGCGGCAAAATGTTCCGAGAGCCTTTCCACCTCACCAAGCACCTGACCGTGCATTCTGGTCAAAAGAACTACAAGTGCAATCTGTGCGGGAAGATGTTTGCTTACGCACAGAGTCTGGTGAGACATGGGAAGCTGCACAGAAGAGGAGAGATCGACAGCCAGGGGAGGAGAATTAAAGGTGCTGCTGCTGCTGCGGCCGCCGCCGCTGCCGCCATCAGTCAGGTGCCCAACTCGGCAAACTCTAACTACTTCTCTTCCTGCTCTCAAGGAGAGAAGTCTCCAACACGTGGCACTCCCTCTCAGAGGCTTTATACCTGTACAGTGTGCTGGAAATCTTTCCGCCACTACTTCCACCTGACAGCACACCAACAGACGGTCCACGGCGGCAGTGTGGGGCTTGAGAAGTCCTTTCGTTGTGAAGTGTGTGGAAAAGCCTTCGCCTACTCCAACAGCTTGGTGCGCCACAAGCTGTCTCAGCACGGCATCGACCGCAGCGGCCAGCGAGTCAACCAGAGCCAGCCCTCTGGATTCTCACCACTGTTCTATGATTCTGGATCGGGATCGAACTACACCGGAGGGACTCACATGCAGCCAGGAGCCACTGGGCAACATCAGCAGCAGCCACCACAGCAACAACAACAACAACAGCAGCAGCAGCAGCAGCTGCAGCACCCTTTTCAGTACCGCTCAAAAAACTTCCAAAAGCGGCAAGGACAAACAAGAAAGCACAGAAAGAAAAAAAGAGTGGTGATCCACAGCATCATGAGAGATGGAAAGCTCGTAGGCGTTCCTCTGAGTAAAGATACTCGAAAGAAGCTCATACTTCTGAGGAGGAAGAGGGGCAAACTGCAGGCCCAGGTCAACAAAAAGAAGCTCCTGGCCCAGTTGAGGGTAAAGGGTGGACTCATGAGGGTGAAGTCGTGGACCGGCGGTGCTGTAAAGGTCGCAGGGCTCACCTCAATGGACATCCCGATCAAGCGCTTCCCCTGCCCCATCTGCCCCAGCGCCACCTACGCAAAGCAGGGTTCTCTGTTGGTCCACTACGCTATGAAGCACCCTCCTAAAAACTCAGGGCGCCCTGCTCGACTGCGGTGCCAGGTGTGCGGAAGGCGCACGAGCTCACTACACAAAGCCTTGAAACACAGGGGCCAGCATCTGAAACAAGCTGCATTCCAGTGCCACAAATGCCGACACCGTTTCTGGAGCCCGGGACTGCTGACCCGGCACAAGTTCTCCTGCCGGGGGTTGACAACCGGCAGCGGGAGTGGAAACTGGGCACTGATGAAGATGAAATCTCCACAGAGTCAGACAGAAAGTGACCATTCACCGAGCCAGCTAACGGTCCCAGTCTCGGTCCCGGTTCCAGTTCCGGTTCCGGTTCTGGTTCAGCCTGAGAGATCAACAGTCCTGACTGAGTACAGTCAGTAAAAAAACAAACAAACAAACAAACAAAAAAAAAAAAACAGTTTTCTAGAATAGATTGTTTTTATGTTTATTTTTTTTAAATAATCAAAGAAGCAAGAGCTAGCAAGTTTTTAACAGAACAAGAAGGGAGGAGGACGGGGAGGGTTTAGTGTAACTACCGTAATATCCCCAAAACCGCTCCCGGAGAAATCGGTAAACAGTCCTAACTTACTACAGCAGAGGTGGTGGATGAACTAGCGTGGACTTGAAAAGGCCGGAAATCAGAACCACACTCATTATCCTTTTCCCTACGGTGAAGGAAAATCTCGACCACCTGTGAGTTTTAGTAGCACCTGTTTGAGAAGATCATTAATCCAGTGTCCTTTCCATCATATTTTTTTATTTTCAATTAGCAGTGTTTGCGCATACATATGGATTTGATGCCTATAGTAGAAGTGAGGTACCTTTTAGTACCAGTTTATTTTTTCAAATTGTTCTTACATAATCCACTGTTGAACCGTTTAGTCCGTGTCTATTGCTCTGTATGTGTTTATTTGTTATCCCGGTGGAGAATCTCTCACTTTTTTTAATATTGAGATCAGCCCTTAAAGTAAATTAAAAAAAAAACCCGACATGACTGTCTCAAAATAAAGTAAACCCGACTCTTACAAAAGTCAAGAGTCGGATGTATCACTAAAAGGCAATACAAGTTGATGTGCTTAAAGTGACTGAAAAGGTTCAAAGGTGTCGGGGAAGGAACAGAAAAGTGTTGTTGACCTTGTTTTTAATGTACACTACTTTTGTCATTTTTTAAAAAGAGGCGTGAACGGAAAGCAAACACGACTCAAACTGTTAATGTGTTCAGGATTTTAAGAGGACAACAGAAATAACCGAGTGTACTGTAAAATTCGTATTATATTTTATTATATATTGATTATTTGCTGTTTTTTACTCCAAGTATCATTTCTTTTATCATTGTTGGTATTGTACGGGCGGGAGGGAACGAGTTGGGGGACTATCTTTGTAAAACAGCGGGATGAGTATATGTATCGATGTGATATTTTTTCCCCTCCCTGTACCCCTTTTTACCCACTCCCTCATTGCCACAGTTATGCCCGATTTTTGTAACAAAAGCGTGTACACATAGTTCACTACGTAGGTCCTGTCCAGACGTGTTTTTTCTTTTTTTTTCTGTAAAACTAAAACATGTAATATTATTACTAAATTACTATCCTTTTCTTTGCCTAAAAGTGAGTTGTTGAAAACCCTCAAATCAAATAAAAAAAAAACTGAAATGTTACATGATGGTTGGTTTAAGTTGGTGTTTAAAAGGTGACGTCTAAAAGTTCCAACACAACGCTCCCTCCCCTCAAATATGACATTTATTCTATTACTTTAAAACAATTGATGGTATATGTGAAATGGACACTGCGCCTCAATCTCCTCTCCTTGTAAGATGTGAAGCCAAAATAACACCGGTCTCAAACAATGAAGCCCATGCGGAAGTGTTATAACCTGCAATACATCGAGAATCCTCTTGAGGCTGGCTGCAGAAATACAGGAAACCACATAGACATGAATGGGAAAAAGACGATCTTTGCAGCATTAAAGGTGACATATCACGCTTTTTTCATCCACATATATTGGTCTAAGAGGTCCCCAAAACATGTCTTTAAAGTTTATGCTCAAAAAAACACTTTGAAATCAGATTTTGGTCTGCCTGAAAAACCCTCTTCTTCAGCCCTCCTCAGAACACTCTGTTTTCTCTCTGACCACGCCCCCTCAGGAAGTGGATGTGGCCTCAGCTCTCCAGCACGTTGATCTAATGTTTACATGTTGGCTGAATATACACGGCTGCTCAGAGACCCGCGTTACTTCAACCCTCTGAATCTGATCCAGAATCTGATCTTGACGGAGAGGCGCCTGTAGCAGGACCTTTCTGAACCATTGGTCACAGATTTAATGTTTCTTGTTGTTTTATTTATCAGTATGTAGACGTGTGTCTTGGTACACAGCTCCGAACATGTAGCTATGTGGCTATGCTAACTAGCGCTAGCACTTATCCATGATAAATAAAAATCATCCACTAGATCTTCAAATCTGCAGACGTGGGGAGTAAAACCGACCTCTGCTAGAAAGGCAGCGGGACCTTTCTGAACCATTGGTCACAGATTTAGTGTTTCTTGTTGTTTTATTTGTCAGTATGTCGACGTGTGTCTTGGTACACAGCTACAGCTACGACATGTAGCTATGTAGCTATGCTAACTAGCGCTAGCACTTATCCATGACAAATAAAAATCATCCACTAGATCTTCAAATCTGCAGACGTGGGGAGTAAAACCGACCTTTGTGTTTATTAAGACAGCCTACAACTAGCATGCCTCCCTCCTAAGCTCCTTGTTAGCACACATGTGTGCAGGTAATGAAAAACGGGGGAGGGATTCAGTATTATTTTATACAGTCTATGGGCTGAACAAGCTCCGTTTATTTGTGATCTTCTTCACATTTAATTTTGTTGTGCAAAATATATTAAGATAAAATCACTGTAAAATCCAAATGCTAAATATAAATCTAAATGTTAAATATAAATCTAAATGTTCAACATTAAATCTAAATGTTAAATATACATCTAAATGTTAAATATAAATCTAAATGTTAAATATAAATCTGAATGTTCAACGTTAAATCTAAATGTTAAATATAAATCTAAATGTTAAATATAAATATAAATGTTAAATATAAATATAAATGTTAAATATAAATCTAAATGTTAAATATAAATCTAAATGTTCAACATTAAATCTAAATGTTAAATCTAAATGTTCAACGTTAAATCTAAATGTTAAATATAAATCTAAATGTTAAATATAAATCTAAATGTTAAATATAAATCCAAATGTTAATATAAATCTAAATGTTCAACATTAAATCTAAATGTTAAATATAAATCTAAATGTTCAACGTTAAATCTAAATGTTAAATCTAAATCTAAATGTTCAACCTTAAATCTAAATGTTAAATATAAATCCAAATGTTAATATAAATCTAAATGTTCAACATTAAATCTAAATGTTAAATATAAATCTAAATGTTCAACGTTAAATCTAAATGTTAAATATAAATCTAAATGTTAAATATAAATCTAAATGTTAAATATAAATCCAAATGTTAATATAAATCTAAATGTTCAACATTAAATCTAAATGTTCAACATTAAATCTAAATGTTAAATATAAATCTAAATGTTCAACGTTAAATCTAAATGTTAAATCTAAATCTCAATGTTAAATCTAAATCTCAATGTTAAATCTAAATCTCAATGTTAAATATAAATCTAAATGTTAAATATAAATCTAAATGTTAATATAAATATAAATGTTCAACATTAAATCTAAATGATTAATATAAATATAAATGTTAAATATAAATATAAATGTTCAACATTAAATATAAATGTTAAATATAAATATAAATGTTAAATATAAATATAAATTTTCGGTGTGCACGACTTTACAAATGGCGCCACATATACATTTGTACCAAACCACATTTAACTCCACACAAAAGACAGAAATGTTAAGTCAGTCATGTTTGTAACACAGCAGCACCAAAGATGAAATATCTGATATATTTGTTGGTTGTTTTTCGTTGATGTGAATCTGAGTTCAATCAAAGTAGATATATGAAAGTGAGATGGATAATTATGTAATGTTAAATCAAACAAAACAAAATTCTGCCTCTTTTTTTTTTTTTTTTTAACATTTTCACATGGATCTGATATTTAAAACCATCCACCTTCTCTGAGCAATGTTCTCATGACAGTCATAAACTAACGAGTCTAAACCGGCCACAAACAACGACTCTCCTGTTTAACATTTTCCGGTTTGAACTCTAACTTTAACATTTCCATGAAAACAGCAGCTCAACCACAACTTCCACCCCTCCAAGCTTGTTTTCAGATAATTAATCCTCTGTGTGTGTATTTTTATCCATCCTCTCCTCCTACAGGGACGCTGAAGTGCTTTCTCTCTCTGACACACGTAGCGCTGCCCCCCCCTACGCACACACCAGGAGCAGACTCTGGCAGAGCTGCAGCTCCACATACATCAATGAGAGGAGGTCAGGTGTGCTGCACCTGGAGCTCACAGTCAGGTGAGCGGTTTAAGCCTCGCTGAGTGCCCAGCAGCTGCCCCCCCCCCCCCCAGATTTCACAGGGGGAGTCTCGTGCACGGACACGTGTCCACAGGAGAGGAGTTTTTAGAGTTTTCAGAGCTGGAGTGGAACAAAGTGGATTTACTGGAGGAATAAACTCAAAGTATTTCTCACCAGTCAACATTGTAATGGTTGATATAAAGATTAGAGTTACTTCTTTTTTTATTTTTTTTACTTTTTATTTCCTATCTTTTATTGGCAGCTAATATCATGTTCTGTAAAAGAGGGCGTGCACACCTAGGTGGGCCAAAAAAAAAATAAAAAAAATAAGAGAAAGTAAAAGAAAGATTACATAAGGATATACAAAGGGACAGGGAGAGGGAAGGAGAGAGAGACCTAACACACTTAGATGGAGAGGGACCATCTCACCATGATGCCAAAAAGAATCTGTGTGGTGATCCTAATGATTAAGCAACCCTTAGTGTCCACAATCATTACTGAAGCTTGGGTCGCAGAGGGTTGCCGCCGTGCTGTGTTCTATTTGTGTAACAAGACCACCACTGGTGCAGATGAAACCACTTGGGTCAGACCAGCCGAGCGGTACGGCTCGGCACCCGGGCCGCGAGAGCAGTCAGACCGAAGGACCCAACCCGCCGCGGGAGACCCAGGCCAGGGGACGAGCCAAGGACCCAGACCGGAAGCAAACAGGTACCGCCGGAGCACCCAGGGCGACCCCCAGGTCACCCAGTAGGAGGAAAGGGGGGCGAGGGGGGAGAGATCCCGCAGCCCCCCCAAGGGACACCCCCACAACACCGCCCCCACAGCCCCCCAAGACGGAGCCAAAGGAGTCACCAGGGCCGAGGGGGCCCGGCACCAGGAGCAGACAGCCAGGCAGACGGGCAGGACCAGGACCAGAGCCCACCAACCGGCGCGCCGGAGCGGGGGGAGGGCGGAGGCGGCAGGGCCAATCCCACCCGCCCCCCCCAGACGGCCCGACCACTCCCCCCACCCACGCCCCCCACCCACTCCCTGCGACTGATGGACCAGGCCGCGGGGGCATGGAGGGACACCCCAATGGCTGCCGTAGTAACACCCCCCCCAGCTGCGCACCACCCCACCCCCCCAAGAGGACCGCGAGGGAACCCCGGGAAACCCGGCCCCGAGGGCAGCCGCGGACCAGGCCCCCACAGGGGAGGGGGCAGCAGGGGGGTGGAGGGTGACAGGGACACCAGCCACCCACCCAGCCCCGATGGGCCCCCAACGAGTAGGGCCGAGCCAAACACCAAGGCCCCGCCAAGATTAGAGTTACTTCTAGTGTAAATTCAGGAATATTTAATTACCTACAACTAGTAAACTCCAACAAACAGACGTCTGTATTTTCAATTTTCTACCCGTCATGATTGCAAGTTGTCATTTTCCAAACCCTATTTTCAATTCTAGCAGTTTTAATGAAACATTAATGCAACCAATTTCTTGCTAGTTAGTATGCTTAGAATGTAATGACAATGTTAAATAGATAAAATGTCATTATAGTTGCAAAGTAAGCAAAGTAACACCAAGTTAAAATGAGGCAGTGAAGTTAAACAGAGAGTTTTGAGTTTTGATTTGAATACAGGAAGTGAATCAGTGTTTCTGATGTGTGGTGGGAGTGAGTTCCAGAGTTGGGGAGCAGAGCGACTGAAAGCTCTGCTCTGGGCAGGGGGGGGCACAGAGAGGTGGAGGGAGGAGGAAGACCTGAGGGAGCGAGAGGGGGTGACAATGTGGAGGAGACTTATCAGGCTGCCCCAATAAGTCTCTAAAGATTCTTCAGCTAGTTCAAAACCCTGCAGCTCGAGTATTGACTAGAACTAGGAAGAGAGAGCACATCTCTCCAGTGTTAGCTTCTCTACACTGACTCCCAATAAAATGCAGAATAGAATTTAAAATCCTTCTTTTAACCTACAAAGCTCTTAAAAATCAGACACCCTCGTATCTTAAAGAGCTCATAGTGCCCTATTACCCCTCTAGAACTCTACGCTCCCAACATGCAGGCCTGCTCATCATACCTAAAGTCTCTAAAAGTAGTATGGGAGGTAGAACCTTCAGTTATCAGGCCCCTCTCCTTCGGAATCATCTACCAGTCAGGGTCCGGGAGGCAGACACCCTCTCTAGTTTTAAGAGTAGGCTTCAAACTTTCCTTTTTGATGAAGCTTATAGTTAGAGCTGGATCAGGCTTGGACCAGCTTTTGTCATGCTGCTATAGGCCTAGACTGCCGGGGGAACTGGCACACTGACACACTGGGATCCTAGCTCACCCCCTTCCCCCCCAACCCCCTCATCACTTACTTTAACTCTGCCTGTCCCATTAAAGTTACTAACCATAGACCTTTCTGGAGTCCCTGAGCTCCCTTGTCTCGTAGATTCCTCTGAGCTGCTGTAGACGTCCTCCTGCTGTGGACGTTCTGGACTCGTCTCATCCCTATCACTTCTCTCTCTTACTCCCCTCTATCTGTCTTCCCAGACCCAACTCAGTCGAAGCATGATGGCTGTCTAACATGAGTCTGGTCCTGCTGGAGGTTTCTGCCTGTTAAAAGGAAGTTTTTCCTCACCACTGTAACTAGCTAAATACTGCGATGTGAAATGCTCATGGTGGATTAAGGTGGAGTCAGACTGAGTCTTACCCTGTCTTGAAGTTGGGTCTCTGTTCATAATTTGACATAGAGTGGTCTAGACCTCCTATGTTTGTAAAAGCGTCTTGAGATAATGTTTGTTGTGATTTGGTGCTATACAAATAAAGATTGATTGATTGATTGATTGATTGATTGATCAGACAGATACAGGGGGGCGAGGTTGTGGATGGCCTTGAATGTGTACAGGAGGATTTTGAAGGAGATTCTGAATTTGACCCAGGGCCAGTGGAGCTGCTGGAGGACGGGGGTGATGTGGTGGAAGGACGGGGTTCTGGTAATGATGCAGGCTGCAGAGTTCTGGACCAGTTGAAGTTTATGAAGGGATTTGTGAGGGACACCGAAGAGGAGTGAATTACAATAATCGATACGGGAGGGGACGAGGCTGTGGACCAGGATAGCAGTGGTGTGAGGGGTCAGAGAGGGGCGGAGGCGGTTGATGTTGGGTAGATGGAAGTATGCAGACCGGGTTATGTTATTGATGTGAGAGTGGAAAGAAAGTGAGCTGTCGAGGATGACACCCAGACTCTAGTCAAGTGTGACCATTGACTTCCATTCAAGCTCAGTTAAAGGGGGCTACAGCTGTTTTTTGAGATGCTGAAATTCCAAATTGAAATATCTGTAATCCTATTTTGTCTCTTTAGAAGTACAACATAAAATATATAGATATACAATAAACCACTACTAACTTTTCCCTTTGCAATTGTGTGTTTTAATCTATTCATCTCTTACCATTTACGCCCATTCAAAGTCAATTCACACTATTACACTATTACAATGTTACAATGTCATTTAGCAGACTCTTTTATCCAAAGTGACGTACATACGAGAACAAGAACAACACAAGCAAAGATCTAGACAAGAGGAAACAAGATCAGTAAGAGGAACAAAGTGCTTCAAGTCCATTTGGGTGCAGGTACTGCCAAGCAGTGTAAAGGCAATGCACAAAAGTAAATAAGGAACATCTACAATGAAGCAACCAAACCATTTAAGACCTTCCATTATCATCATCAACAATTAACATCACCACAATAATGACCAAAGTACCAAGTGCTGGGTCACTCCAGACCTGAACACAGATTCCCAGAGTAGAGCAGGACAGTGCGAGTCAACTGTAGCTGGAAGACATGATCTGCCACTGGGGACAACAGTGGAGAACAGTCTAGCTAAGTGCATAGTGCTTCCTAAAGAGCTGGGTCTTTAGCTGTCTTTTGAAAGTAGAGAGGGACTCTGCAGATCGAATGGAGTTGGACAATTCATTCCACCATTTAGGGGCAAGAGAAGAGTCCAGCTAGTGATTTTGAGGCCTTGTGTGCTGGAAGCACTAGGCGCTTTTCAGAGGCTGAGCGTAGCGGGCGAGAAGGGGTGCAGCAGTAGACCTGGATGAGGGGTTCCAGGTAAACTGGAGAGGTTTTGGTTCCTGCTTTGTAAGTCATGATTAGAGTTTTGCATCTGATGCGCTGTCTATTAAATATGTCTGTATCTATAACTTGATGACTCATAATTCCAAGTTATCCTTTCTTTATTCTTTTTATTATCTGTAAGGTGACCTTGGGTGATCTGAAAGGCACCCAAAATAAAATGTTTTATTATTATTATTATTATAATTATTAATTAAAGCTTTTTAAAGTACCTTTTTTGTACATGTTACAATTTCAAACTGACAAATCCAAAAAGTTACTTTTTGCAGTTTTACAGACAAATATTTGCAGTTAATTTCTCAATAGTCAATATTATTTACACAATTTATTTTACCAGCTAAAGCTCAACAGATAGAAATGAATATTGATGCCTCTCTGTGATCTATAAAAGCAACCAAGACCATCAGCAGCAGACGGACTGATAATTCCTATACTGTGATTTTTAATTCTGCCTGAAATCGCTGCAAGAGGGAGGTTGTTGTGGTCCTTTGCAATGGTAAATACTGACGAACATTGATAATTGTGAGGGTTTTAAGAAAGCAGAATGAGATTTGTTAAATTTGGTATGTGAAGGACAATATCAGCAAAGCTCTAAGACGTATCTTTGTCCACACGGTGGTGCCAAAATCAACATTAAATCAAAGTTCCTCACAGCAGCTTGAAAATGTGAACTCAGTTTTGTGTTTTATCAACTTCAATGGTTGACTTCCATTCAAACTTAGTTGGACACAATTTTTAAGACAAATATTTTCAATTCACTATTCATTCATGTCATTATTAAGTCAATACTTGCATTCTTTATCCATGATTTTTATCTCATTGACATCCAAATGTAGTTTTATTTTTGTGTTAATTATAAATAATGAACCTTAAACATTGACTTCCACTTAAACTCTATCACATATGTGTGTAACTTTATTTTGACATATCAAAATATTAAATCTAAACTCAACTTTATTTATAAAGCACTTTAAGAACAACAGCAGCTGGACACAAAGTGCTGTACAGAAACATAATGGATAAAAACAAACAATAAAATCATAAAATCAATAAGATAAAATAAAGTTAAACAATAAAAAATAAAAATAAAAAGGCACTAAAACAAGAGCAGGGTCTCATGCTGAGTCGAAAGCCAGGGAATAAAAATGGGTTTAAAACATTTAATTTCTTATAAGTTGGAACATTTACTCAAATAAGATCTTTTACCATTGACTCCCATTCATACTATTAAATATGTCTGTATCTATAACTTGATGACTCATAATTCCAAGTTATCCTTTCTGTTATTTAATTTAGAGTTTATCATTTTTTATAAGCAAATATTCCATTTTTTACCATCAATGTTTACCTGGTTTAGTTTGTAATTATTTAACCCAACCTGTCAATTTTAACCATTGACATCCATTCAAACTCACAAAAATATCTATTTTTTGATGTCTTAATTTCAATTTGATATATCTATAATAATAATAATAATAATAATGATAATAATAATAATACATTTTATTTATAAAAGCGCTTTAAAAGATTCTCTAAGACACTTTACAGGAAAATAAGATAAAATTATACAATAGAAAAGCAAAGGAAAGGAAAACAGTGCAAAAAAAAAAAGCAGAGAAGAGCAAGGCAGCAAAATAAAACAAAACAAGAAAAAAAACAATCAATTCTAGTTTAAAAGCCTTTGTAAAAAGGTGTGTTTTGAGTCCGGATTTGAATTTGGTGAGTGAGGGAGAGAATCTGAGGTGTTGGGGGAGAGAGTCCCAGAGGGTGGGGGCAGCGACAGAGAAGGCCCTGTCCCCCCAGGTTTGGTGCTTGGGTTTGGTGAGAGGGGTGAGGAGGTTGGCATTGGTGGAGCGGAGGTTGCGGGAGGGATTATATGGCTGCAGAAGGTCGGTGAGGTTAGGAGGGAGCTAGATTGTGGAGGGCTTTGTAGGTGATGAGTAGGATCTTGTACTGTATTCTTGAGGGGATGGGAAGCCAATGGAGGTTCTGGAGGACTGGGGTGATGTGGTCTCTGGAGCGGGAGTGAGTGAGGAGGCGTGCAGCTGAGTTTTGTATGTATTGTAATTTGTTGAGGAGGGTCTTGGGTGTACCATAGAGGATGCTATTGCAATAATCGAGTCTTGAGGTGATGAAGGCGTGGATGAGAGTTTCAGGGAGGGGCGGAGACGGGCGATGTTTTTGAGGTGGAAGAAAGCGTTTTTTGAAATATTGTTAATGTGTTGTTAAAAGTTGAGTGACTGATCAAAAATGATACCAAGGTTACGGATGTGGGTGGATGCTGAAACAGTGGATTTATCAATAGTGAGTGAGAAGTCCGGGCAGGTGGAAGTGAGGGATTTTGGGCCTATGATAAGAATTTCGGATTTATTACGATTGAGTTTGAGAAAGTTTGTTTGCATCCAGGAGTTTATTTCAGTGAGGCAGTTTGTGAGGGTGGTGTGGGAAGCAGCGGTGATGGATGTGGTTGAAATGTAAAGCTGGATGTTGTCGGCATAACAGTGGAAATGGAGGCCATGGCGGCGTATGATGTGACCAAGGGGGAGCATGTAGATGATGAAGAGGAGGGGACCAAGCACTGATAGTATTTTAACTCATTTTTTTGAACTCAATTGATCTAAAATCATATTTTCACAAGTCAATATTTTAATTATAAACGTAGAACATGTATTGTCTTGGTAGATTCAATTATGATGTAGTAGATTGAATGTTTCTGAATCCATTCAAACTCAGTTGCATTTTCAAGATTGTTTTATTCTCTACCCTAAATTCTATCTTCTGAGTTACCAAAGTAAAACTAATCAATTCCAACCATTGACTTCACTTTGATCTCAGTCATAGCTGCCTGTAGCTCCTGTTTGGTTTGTTATAGGACCACATTTACAGAATTACAATCTAAATTTGACATGTAGTGGTTGAAATCACAGATACCCACATCTTGTTTACCACATGATGGTTAATGCAAAAGTTGAATGTCTTTCATGTCTTTCTTTTTAGTGGAGGACTTTCATATTGAGCTGTTGCTAATTCAACTTAAGTCCATGGTCTGTATATTTCTGCAGCTTCTTAAAGCCTTAAATCACAGCACCCGGACCATCAGCACTGGCGCCCCACAGGGATGTGTTCTCTCCCCTCTGCTCTTCTCCCTCTACACCAATGACTGCACCTCAGGGGACCCCTCGGTGAAACTCCTGAAGTTCGCAGACGACACCACCGTCATCGGTCTCATCCAGGACGGAGACGAGTCTGCTCACAGACAGGAGGTGGAACAGCTGGCTCTCTGGTGTAGTCAGAACCATCTGGAGCTGAACCCGCTCAAGACGGTGGAGATGACAGTGGACTTCAGGAGAAGCCCCCCCTCCACTCCCCCCCCTCACCATCCTGAACAGCACTGTGTCTACTGTGGACTCTTTCAGGTTCCTGGGATCCACTATCTCCCGGGACCTGAGGTGTGGACCTCCCACATAGACACAATCAGAAAAAAGGCCCAGCAGAGGATGTAGTTCCTGCGTCAGCTCAGGAAGTTCAACCTGCCTCAGGAGCTGCTGATCATGTTCTACACCTCCATCATCCAGTCTGTTCTGTGCACCTCCATCACTGTCTGGTTTGGATCTGCAACCAAACTAGACAAACACAGACTGCAACGGACTATAAGGACTGCAGAAAAAATCATCGGTGTCCACCTGCCCCCCATCCAGGACTTGTACCGGTCCCGGGCCAGGAAACGGGCAGGTAGCATCACCGCTGACCCCTCACACCCTGGACACAAATTCTTTAAACTCCTCCCCTCCAGCAGGCGCTACAGATCACTGTGCGCCAAAACAACCCGCCATAAGAACAGTTTCCTCCCCCAGGCTGTCACTCTGATGAACACTAAACCAGAACAGTGTCATACCTGTTGGATCAATACTCTCTGTAAATATACAATGCAACAATTCTCCAAGCAGAATTCCATGTTATATCTACCTCTGCTACTCACCACTGCACTATCATATTATTTTAGCCTGTACATATTAGTCAAGCCTATTTGTTGTTTCTTGTATTTATAGCTGATGTTGTTATTATATGTTTATTTTTATTTTTTATTGTAGTTCTTATTCTTATTCTAATGCCTTGTACAAAGAGTGCACAGTTTACTAAAGTCAAATTCCTTGTGTGTTCAAGCATACTTGGCCAATAATAAAGCTGATTCTGATTCTGATTCTGATTCTGATTCTGACAGTCAGCAGTGCATTAAAGTGAGGGAGACATTTTAACAACACTGCTTTGGTGCATTACTCACAAACGGACACTAGATGGCGCCATTTAAGCGCTGTATAACTGTCGTCTGCTTCCCAGGTCTGGTGTAGGGAAAGGAGGGATAACTTGGATTCGAAGTGGCTCATGAAACTTGAATCACACGTCAGGGGTGTCAAGCTGTTGTTCCTCACTTTCGCTGGTGCGTGCCAGCGTGCACACACACACACACACACACTCCCGCTCCTTCGTGTGTGTCAGAGACTATTTTAGCATTTTACTACTGGCACATTCCTGTCATGTATATTTCACAACACGCTGTCACCAGATAGGACTTGAAGGCTTTTCCAGGTCCTTCCAGGAACTGTTGTTCTCACAGCTGCAGCTTCTGATTTATTAATCTGTGTATTTAGTATCAACAGGAAACACATGACGGGTCACGTTCCTGTATGATTTACCGCCTTATTTCCTTATAGGCTGCTCGTGCTGCAGGCTTTCATTTTCTATTTCAGCTGCTGCATGAATCCCAGATTATACTGTAAATAAAACAGATTAAAGGCACATTAAACACGATGATGAACACTGCTATAAGACAAAAATACAATGTTTAAAAAGAGAGCTTTGAAGTGTTTGTCAATCAAAAAAAGGAGCAGTGCATTCAAAAAGAAAGAAAAGCATCCCTATAGACGGGTTAGTGTTACTCATAATAATAATAATAATAATAATTAATAGGACTTATATAGTGCTTTTCTGGGTACTCAAAGACACTTAATATAAAGTGCAAAAAAATACAATAGAAGATATATAATTAATAATAAATAAAACAAACATAATAAATACAAAATAATAAATGAAACAAATAAAATAAATAAATGTTAGTGTTACTCATAATAATTATAATAAAATAATATGACTTATATGACACTTTACATAAAGTGCTAAAAAATAAAATAGAATATATATAATTAATAAAAAATAAAACAAATGAAATAAATAAATAAGATATAAAACAACCAAAATAAATACAAAATAATAATTAAAACAAATAAAATAAATAGATAATAATATATAAACCAAATAAAATAAATAATAATATATAAAATATATAAATAAGAAATAAAACAAACAAAATAAATACAAAATAAAAAAACAAATAAAATAAATAGATGATAAATAAAACAAATAAAACAAATAATAAAAAATGAAACAAATGAAATAAATAAATGTTAGTGTTACTCATAATATTTATAATAATTAATTATTATATGACGCTTTTCTGGGTACTCAAGAGACTTAACATAAAGTGCAAAAAAATCAAATAGAAGATATATAATTAATAATAAATAAAGCAAACAAAATAAATAAATTATAATAAATGAAACAAATAGAATAAATAATATATGAAACAAATGAAAATAAATAAATGTAAGTGTTACTCATAATACTTATAATAATTAATAGGACTTATATGGCGCTTTTCTGGGTACTCAAAGATGCTTTACATAAAATGCGAAAAATTAAATAGAAGATGAATAAATAATAAAAAGTAAAACAAATAAAATAAATGAATAATAATATATATTAAACAAATAAAATAAATGAATAAAAATAAATAAGACAAAACAAATAAAACAATATAAAGAAAGAGGTGGAGAGGGAGTAGTCAAGAAGGTGTTCTCTGTTTTATTTGATCATTTTAATCTAGATATTATTGTTTTTGTTGTCTTCAGGTCCTAACAGGTGCTTGTTATCTAACAAAAACCACTCAAATTAAAATACCTGCTTAATAAGAGGATACAAACATACATTGTAATGTGAAAAAGTAAATATTTATAGTTGTTTAAGACTTACAAGTCTTAATCAGAATCAGCTTTATTGGCCAGGTATGCTTGAACACACAAGGAATTTGACTTAGGTAAACTGTGCTCTCTTTGTACAAGGCATAAGAATTAGACCTACAAATAAAAATAAAAACAATAACATCAGCTATAAATACAAAAGAACAACAAATAGGCATGATTATTATGTACAGGCTAAAATAATATGATAAAAGTGCAGTGGTGAGTAGCAGAGGTAGTCAAGCAAACACAGCAAACACAGAGCATATTGACTGGCAGTGCTAATAAATAAATAATGATTTATAAAACAAATAAAATAAAAAAGACAAAAAATAAAACAACATAAAGAAAGAGGTGTAGAGGGATTAATTATGAGGGTGTTCTCTGTTTTATTTGATCATTTTAATCTAGATTTTATTGTTTTTGTTGTCTTCAGGTCCTAACAGGTGCTTGTAATCTGAGAAAACCACTCAAAATTAAAATATCTTCTTAATAAGAGGATAAAAACATGCTCTGTAATGTTAAAAAGTAAATATTAAGCCAACACAGAGCATATTGACGTCTGGCAGTGCTATTAAATGCAAATTATCTGTATTATCAGATGAGCCAAACATGCAACAAGGTGTCATCATGAAATCAGGTCACTCATTTTAATTAAATCAGTCTTACATGTCAATTAAAAGCAGCGTATGTCTATATTCTAGCAGTAAACAGGCATAAAGACAGTTATTAATATATATTTTTTAACATGTAGTAAATTGAAATGTCTCATATTTTCTCTCCTTCAGTATTATTGTTCACACAGACACAAAAAACTGATGTGATCTCTCCTCTCTCCCTCAGAAGTGAAACACTAATCCACACAATAACTCCCCCACCTCCTCCCTCCTTTGTGTTTCCCCCCTGACAGCCGGCATGTCACGCGGCCATAGCATTGGGGAAACTGTGGGCGGAGACTTTGACCTATTTTTAACCAATGGGAGGCGGAGAGCTCCAGCGAGTGACCTAGATTCAGCCAATCACAGCGCGGCAGAGTCGCCGGTAGGCAACAGTCGACGCGTGCCGAAGCCATGTGCTTCTTTGGTGTTCTGAGCTGGAGAGGCAAACAGAGATGTCAACAGTCAGAAAAACAGACCAATGAGTGCATTTAAAAGGCATTAAAGACGATTTTAACACCTTTAAATGTTTGATTCTAAGAGTGAATGTTTGTGCAGATGTCTGGAGGTGATTATAAAGCTTAATTAAGTCAATTAAATGCGTAAAAACGCACGATTTGAGTGTTTACGCATGACATAAACATGCATAATGTGTGTTTTTCTGCCTGTAAGTGACGCAGACTTCACTGTTTTAATGTGCAAAAGAAATGGAAGAGATGGTGTGAACCCACGCCCACGTGTGAACACCTGATGTCTGTGTGTTTGCTTTGTTCCAGCTGCTTCAAACCCTGTCACGTTGTCGTGGAGATAACGACTTGTTCCCACATTTTCCTCACATCATTTAAAGGTTGCAAAAAAAAGAAACACTCTGCAGCAGCATATTAGACTCTGCAGCTCGATGTGGTTTCAACTCTCAGTCAGTGGTCATCTTCTGTTCTGTTGTTTAAAATGACAGCGTGAGAGAAGAGGAGAGGGGCGGGGTGCGTTCACGGTCCATCCAGGAAGGCGCTCAAGATGAGGTGGGTGCAACAGGGCACGGCTGCTGTGAGCTTATTGGCTGAAATGGAGGGGAGGTGATTCGTTTTATGCTAATGTGTGATGCGTTCAGGTACTCCAGATAAAATAATGCATGCAACACTTACACTCCTGTTTAATGCAAGCTATAAAAATGGTTGAAAACATTTTAATTTGGTGCACAAATGTCTTAACTTGCTGAGTTTAGCCTAATTAATAAAAAAAAAACAGTCAACATACTTTGAATACATCACAGATTTACATCTTTATGGGATTATTACAAAGCTATATATCAAAATCAAAGGACATTCAGGGGTTGAATCAGGAAAGCCTAGTGTGCATTCAACTACATCTAAACATGTCAAATATTGATTAAAGCACTTATAATGGTGGCTCTCTGTGAGCCCTGTGGTGTAGGCAGTGTTATGTAACAGCTGCTGCCTTGAGAGTATGGTGAGGTAAATATGCAGAGTGCTGCTGATTGGGCAAACCCTCTGACACACCCACCAAGTGGTCCCTATACAGAGGGTACCTTAAAGCCTGTTGCACATGGTTTCACATGTTTATAACCAGGTAAATGGAGCAAATTGAAAAAGTTAATTAACTCTTTTTTTTTTTTTTTTAATAAAGCTGACTTATAGAAAAAATAATTAAATAATTACAGTAAATTTAAGATTTAAGTTTTCTGATTTTGAAAATTGTTTAATTCTTACACCAAAAATGTAATGTTAAAGATTTTTTGTTAAAATTAAATTAGTTGAATTAAAATAAAAGCAGTAATTCCTTGAAAGGGGGATTTAATTGACGATCCATCCTCCAGCTGAGGAAAACCGTCTTTTTCTACTACGAATTATTTTCTTGGAGTTGTAGGATTTTTAAGTATTTAAGTGATTTTTTAATTAAGATAAGATAAACTTTATTTGATCCCCCATGGAGGGAAGTTATTTTGTTACAGCAGCTTACAACACGGGACAGGGGAATACAACACTGTACTTGTATAGTTAACATATAATAACAATAATATTTCATTTTATTTGACCTTTATATTACCAGGTAAAAAATGTTTGAGAACCAGTTCTCATTTACAAACAAGGCCTGGCCAGGAGGCACCAACAGGAACACATACACATTTAAAGCTGCTGTGAGGAACTTTTGTTTTGTATCGGTTCTGGCGCCCCCTTGTGGACAAAGTGATACCTCTTATCTCTTGTCCTTTACATGCAAAAGTAGTGTTTTCAACAAAAACCTCCTCCTGTTGTCTTTTAACAGTCAACTTTATCAGGCAATGTGATTATTTTCCATGAAAACAGTCAAATAAAGGCTGTTTCTGAAGGAAGATGTCCATCATCTGGTCTGACACCTACCCCCTCAGGGCGGTTTCAGGCATTAAAAATGACAACAGAGAAGGTGTCAGTGTTGCTGCTGATGGACTTGTTTGCTATTGAAGGTCTTAAAGAGGCATCAGTATCATTTTCAGTCTGTTTCTCAGCCAGTTCAAAACTCCTCACAGGACCTTTAAACTACAGTCACAAATAGACATATGAACAGAAAATGGAACATGTATATATCCAAATTGTGTTTTATCTTTATTTTATTCTATTTTATTTTATTTCATTTCATTTCATTTTACTTATTGAGACTTCTTCTTGATTGTACTTATGTCTGGATTGCTGTAACAACTGAATTCCCCCCCCCCTGGGGATCAATATAGTAATACCAATCAATCAAAAGTCACCAAGTAAGAAGCAATATGCGTGAGGTGTAAGAAAAGTGTGTGTGTGTATATATAAGTATGCAATAATAGTGATAAAATAAAGTAGAATAACATAAAATATGGCAAATATTACAGATATATACACCCTATGTCCACTTCTATCTGATGAATAGATAGTGAGGTAAGTTATTGCACAGAAAAAATTGCACCAGGTTATTAAAAATCATACACAGTATGAGAAACAGTGCGATTCAGATGTGAGATTTACAGAATAGTTTGTCGGTGTGAATCATTTACAGTGACCGTGGGATTGTCAAATTGTTAAAACAGCTCAAAATTCCCCCAAAATGTTTGTTATTTATAATTTGAATGTCCTTTTTTTGTTCCTCTTATCATTTCTAAAAGTTACTCATAAAACAAAAGGAGATAATTCATTGAAAGGGTGATTTAATTCATGATCCATCCTACAGCTGAGGAAAATCATCTGTTTCTACTATTATTAAGTTTTTGATTCATAAGATTTTTCTTAAATTGAGTTTTTACTTCATTGTGTTTTTTTAAAGATAAGATAGGCAAGGCAAGGCAGCTTTATTTGTAAAGAGCATTTCATACACGAGGGCAACTCAATGTGCTTTACATTAAAACATTAAAAGCATTGGAGACATTCAGACAGGCATAAAAGAACACAATTAAAATGACAAATATAATAAAACAGAAAAGAAAAGGAAAATTAGAAATATATTAAAAATGACGTTAAAATTTTAATTTAAAGTGAGTTAAAATGAGCTGAGATAGGAAGGCAGTGGTAAATAAAGAAGTCTGAGTCTGATTTAAAAGAGGTGAGAGTTGGAGCAGACCTGCAGCTTTCAGGGAGTGTGTTCCAGATATGTGGTGCATAATGACTAAACGCTGCTTCACCATGTTTCCTTCTGACTCTTGGGACTGAAAGCAGACCAGGACCTGATGACCTCAGAGGTCCAGGTGGTTCATACAGGAGCAGCAGATCAGCCTAAACCATTCAGTGCTTTATAAACCATCAGCAGGATTTTAAAGTCTATTCTTTGACAGACAGGAAGCCAGTGTAGAGATCTAAGAACTGGAGTGATGTGGTCTACTTTGTTGGTCCTTGTTAGGATAAGATAATTCTTTATTCGTCCCACACCGGGGAAATTTAAGTGTTACAGCAACTAAGTAGACATTGCAAAACAGTATAAAGCAAACAAGAGCGCATATAGCAATTATTAAAAAGTTATTAGGAATTAAAATTGAAGAAAGTTTATACACAACTAAATAAGCAAATTTACAAATGTTTACAAAACCAGTGACGCGGTGAAAAATGTGCACAGACTTGTAGCAGAGGTATAAAACAATGTACAGAACGGAACTGAGAAGATGAGTAGAAAATGTTAATTGTAAAGACGATCAAAATTTCCCCCAAATTTTTGTAATTTATCATTTTAATGTCCTTTATTCGCCTCCTATCGTTTCTAAAAGTTTTTCACAAAAAAAACCCAGAGCTTAATCGCATTTCTTTAAAACCTCCTTTCCAATAAATCCTCATTCTGACTGTATTTAATCAGGAAAGCTCTTATCGATACATGGATGAATGGTTAGGGTGTGAACTGCCCAGGTTCACCCCAGCTGTGTCCTCTCAAGGACAGAAGTTTGGTGCCACAGCTGAGTAAATACACATTACGAATATTAACAACTGGCTTCATAACATGAACTAGACTCATTCTGAGATTCTGGAAGGAGACTCAAACTCCTAGACTGAAAATGTGGAGGGAGCAGATGACAGGAATTACTGCATGTGAGAAGATGTTGGGGAAATTAAACTCCAGAAATAATATGATTAAAGAACAATGGGATAGCTTCAGTGACTTTAAGACTGGGGGAAGAAACGTTACCCTGTGAAGAATGTATGGTAATTGCCCTTAATATGTAAATGTAAACGTACATGTAAATGCCCACTGTTTCATGACAACCTATTTTATTTTATTTTTATTTATTTTTTATTATTATTTTTATTTATTCATATTTTTTTATTTATTATTTTCATTTATTAGTATTATATTTATTTATTATTATTTGTATTTTTATCTATTATTTTTATTTATTAGTATTATTTGTATTTATTTATTTTATTTTTATTTATTAGTATTCTTTTTATTTATAAGTATTATTTTTATGTATTATTATTTTTATTTATTAGTATTATTTTTATTTAATAGTATTATTTCTATCTATTAGTATTATTTTTATTTAATAGTATTATTTTTAGTTATTATTATTATTTTTATTTATTAGTATTATATTTATTTATTATTATTTGTATTTTTATCTATTATTTTTATTTATTAGTATTCTTTTTATTTATTAGTATTATTTTTATCTATTATTATTATTTTTATTTATTAGTATTATTTTTATTTAATAGTATTATTTCTATCTATTAGTATTATTTTTATTTAATAGTATTATTTTTAGTTATTATTATTATTTTTATTTATTAGTATTATTTGTTCTGTTTTGTTGCATTTATTCACATACTTACTTATTTTATCTGATGTTGTCATAGTCCATTTTATTTGTTATGTCTTTGTTGTTCATTATTCTTGTTTAAAAAAAAAGAAAAAACTCAATAAAAATTAATAATTATAAAAAAAAAAAGGAAAAGCTCTTATTTCCCAGTTTTCCCATGCGCCGTGAAGGCATCCCAGTGCATCCAGCGAGAGGGGGCGTCATCCAGGAGTAGTAGGGGGCGTGGCCTGTGTATGCAAACGATCCACGCCCCCGAGCGCCTTTCCCCCGTGAGCGCTGACGTCACACGAGCAGCCCGTGTTGGTTCCAGCTGACTGGCAGAGAGAGAGAGAGAGAGAGAGAGAGAGAGAGCGACGAAAATAGAGAGAAGTGTGTGTGTGTGTATGTGTGTGTGTGTGAAGTGAGTGAGAGAGAAAGAGAGAGAGAGAGAGGGAGAGAGAGGGAGGAAAATAAGAGCCATCAGTTTCATCTATCTGGCTCTCATACTACTGGATATTATTATTTTTTGGGGGGATATCTTTATTTCTGTCATCATATTTTTTCCTCATTTTCAATCACAACTTTGATTTTTTGTCATTTTTTCCCCACATTGGAGACTTCTCGCGCCGTCTACTCTTTCTAATCCTCCACTCATTGCATTGGACTAGACAGATCTGCAATCTCATTTCTTTTTTGTCCCCTCCACTTCTCTCCTTTCTTGGACTTCAATTCTACAAACTGACGGGACTGGAGCCACGGTTCTTTACCTCCACTTCTGCGCCTCCTCCGGGATCCAGTTTGGCGTCTTGTGTGCATATAATACGCGGAACCGAGCGCGTAAAAAAGGAGAAATAAAGAGGTGACATCAACTCCTGAAGAGCTGAGAGGATGAATTAATGTGTCAACATGGTGCCATTTTGGAGATAAGTCCCCCTACTTTTGAGTTCTTTTCACATTTCACTTCATGGGACGAGAGGGGAAGCTGGACATCAGGTGGAGATCTCCTTGAGCGCAAACAAACGTCACCTGCACACGCAGCTTTTGACGGCGCGCCTTCCAATTAGCATCACTAATTGGATTTTTTTTTTTTATCTTGAACTCATCAGTCTGCAGGTTGCTTCCCTCCACCTCCTCCTCCTCCCCCCTAACCTCCCCCCCACCTTCTCCCCCAGAAGTTATGTCAAGGCCTCTCACTCAGCTTCTACCGCCGGATCTCCCTGCCGGGGCAACCAGCCCCCAATTCGGGGCCAGCAACCCGGCTGGAAGCGGCCCCCAAGGTTCACACCTGACCTCCATGACCAATCTGAAGTCCCTGCTCCAGCTGCCAATCAAGGCCGACCAGAGAGTAACCAAGGACTGCAGCGAGATGAAAGGTGAGTTTGTGCACGTGTGCCTGTGTGTGTGTATGTGTGTGAAGGAGAGAGAGAGGGACCCTATAGGCGAGAGAGACTTCTTAAAGGGACAGTACCTCCACCAACAAGTCAATGCACGAATAAGGTGGAGAAAAGCTCTTATACAGTGCATTTAAGTACTGTCATCCATTATAACTATGCCAGGGGGTGCATATGAGGGGGTTTTATGAGACTTTATGGAGACTAAATGCAAGAAGAATATCAAATGCTTTAACTGTAATAAAACAAACCACATAAAGGAACCTGCACAGGCATAAAAGTGACATTTGGGGAAGTTTGTTGTTGATTTTGGATCTGATTATGACTGCTAGATTCCCCTTTTTATAGGAAACATACACAAACTTGTGCTTTATTACTCTGGCTGCACCACTTAACCATTTAAATGTGATCTGTCCCTTTAATTTCTCTAGAAAAGAGCCCCTTAGGGACTCTTGAGGCCTCTGCAGGAGCAGTATGTGAATATTTTAGTGCCTTTATGTGATAACCTAAGATTTCTCCCTCTTTGTTGACATTTGTTGCAGATGTTTGCATTTCATGGAGAAAAAGTGCAGATTCTTTTGCTTTGAGCATTGCATTTGGATGATTTGCAGCTTTAATTTGTCCGCCAAATGCTCTGAGAAGCATTTTAAAATCATGTTGTGACATTTTAATCAACAACAAAATAAACAGTGGAGTAATGAGGAGGAGAAATATTAATTAGCTGATGCACTAATGTGAAAACCAAACGTCCCCACAGACTCAGTATCACGGGAATATTGCAGGGAGTATTCACTGGTGCATGTGTGTGTGTGCATGTGACTGAGTGGGTAGGTGTGATTGTAAAAGACAGAGGCCCTGCTTATCCACCACACACACACACACACACACACACACACACACACACACACGTATACACACTGTTTTCTCTAGCTCCTCCTGGCTCGGTGTATCTGTTAGAATATTCTATTTAACTTTCCTGTTAAATGAAAAGATTAAGATGAAGACGAAGAGGAGGAGGAGGGGAGGAGAGGCACTGGTTATCTGATTGTCTCGTGTGTTTAAATAAAGGTTAGTGAGTGGGTTTGTATTGTTCCCCATCCACCAGCTGCCATGACAAACACTAACCAGGCTGCCTCTTCTTCTTCTTCTTCTTCTTCTTCTTCTTCTTCTTCTTCCTCTCTGTCTCGAGAGTCAGCTGCTGTCACGCTCACGTTGTGTTTGTTATACTCATGAGGACACTTGGATTCATACTTGGGCTCTTATCTGAAGATTGAAAGCATTTTTTGTCATTCTGGTGAAAATGTCCTCACAAGGCTAAAACGTCCCCGTGAAAAATGTCCCCATAAGTGTAGATAAAACAGAATGTGTGTGTGAAACGAGGGGGGAAAAGCACTGTCCTTTTCAGAACAATCGACTGTCAAATGTGAGTCCCCACAAGTGTGGATAAAACTGATCACATGTACAGAGAAGAGGGGGAAAAAAACACAGCACAAGTTTCCCCTGCAGTTCAGCGACCCCCGGTGGCTCCTCGGTGTAACTGCACCCCTTTTTTTTTTTTCTACATTTTTTTTCTTCCCTTTGCACGAGGAGGAGAAGATGATGGTTAGCACTCATGACAGGCTCTCCATGGAGAAAGAAATCAGCTCAGAGTCCCCGGCTGTAGCCTCATTGTCAGCGCATGCTTTCCTAGAGATAGGTGATGCATTCATGGGTCCAAACAGAAAGAAAGGAAGGCGTCGTGTGTAATATTTTTTTGGCTTCCTCCCCTTCCACAATGCACAGTCGATGTTTCACTCCTCCTGCTTTTTTTTTTTCTTCTTCCCCTGGCTAGCTTTGTTTGACGCCTTCACAAACACCCACTCCTCCATCTAGCACCATCTCTCTCTTCCTCGTCGCTCTCTCTCTCTCTCCCTCTCTCACACGTCCCTGAGTTTTTCCTCTCACTCGTTCCTGTCTTGCTGTCTTCCCTTGGTCCCTCTGCTGATTTGCATTTTTCTCAGGCTTTGTTACAGTATGCACTCTCATCTCTCTGGCTCTTCTCTTCCTGTCCACATTCCCGTCTTCCCCTCCCTCCTCTTTTTTGTTCTGTCTTTAACAAAGGGATATTCCCTTTCTTGTCTTTGGAGCCTGCAAGTGGGGCTCTGTACTAGCTTGATGGTGAGGGCATTTATAATCAATAATAATAACAACAATAAACATTGGACATCTCTACTCAATATCGATCCAGCAGCCTATCATGTGCATGCACAAAGTACAAGCAACAACAGCCTGCTAGTCTGTAGTTTTAAGCTTGCATATCAGACGTTAATGCATTTCAAACCATGAACTGTGGATAAAAATACTCCTGTTGGAAAGAAGTCACGATTATGGAGAGTACAAAGATGCTTGTTTCACTGTTACTCCTCTAATCTGATGCACACAGCGCTGCAATCATGGCGTTATCCCCTTTAGTGAAGCATCAAATAACAAACTAAGACTAAACTTCTCAGACGAGTCAATCAATCAATCAATCAATCTTCATTTGTATATCTCAAGACACTTTCACAAACATAGCAGGTCTAGACCGTACTCTGTCAAATTATGAACACAGACCAAAAACCAAGACAGGATAAGATCTAGTCCCATCTTACAGACAGGACTCAGTCTGGTCTCATCTTAATCCACCATGAGCATCCCCCCTTGCAGTGTTTAGCTAGCTACAGCGGCAAGGAAAGACTTCCTTTTAATAGGCAGAAACCTTGAGCAGGACCAGACTCATGTTAGACACACATCTGCCTCGACCGAGTTGGGTCTGGAGAGAGGGCTAGAGGAGAATAAGAGACGATAATGACAGAAACCACGTTTGAGAAACGTTTATTTGACGTGCATTGGGATTTTAAAGTTTGACCCATGTTGCATCTGTTCATATGGAGGAGGCGGGCTTTGAGTTATGCTGCAACCAACCAGTAGGGGAGCATTAAATCTTTCTGCTTCACTTTTGGTGACCTGTCCTGTCGTCCATCTTTGTAAAGGTCCATTTATTTTTGGTGGTGGAGCCCAAAAAGGATCACGAAGAGCTCCTCTTTTGTTTGGGTTCAAACGATGTTTGGGTTAGAGATGTTGTTGTTGTGTGCACTTTGCAAACCCGTGTTTTTAAAGGCGATATATAAACACATGTGTATTGACGTGTATTTCGATTTTAAAGTTTGACCCATGTTGCATCTGTTCATATAGAGGAGGCAGGCTTTATGAAATAACACTGCAGGAAGCCAAAAGAAGGAGCTTTAAATCTTTCTGCTTCACTTTTGGCGAGCTGTCCTGTCATCCATCTTTTGAAAGGTCCATTTATTTTGGAGGTGGAGCCCCAAAAGGATCATGAAGAGCTCCTGTGTTGCTTGGGTTCTTATGTGTGCACTTTGCAAACCCGTGTTTTTAAAGGCGATATATAAACACACGTGTATTGCCGTGTATTTAGATTTTAAAGTTTGACTCATGTTGCATCTGTTCATATGGAGGAGGCAGGCTGTTTGAGTTATGTTGCAGTAAGCCAAAAGGAGGAGCTTTAAATCTTTCTGCTTCACTTTTGGTGAGCTGTCCTGTCGTCCATCTTTTCAAAGGTCCATTTATTTTGGAGGTGGAGCCCAAATGGATCACAAAGAGCTCCTGTGTTGTTTGGGTTCTTATGTGTGCACTTCGCAAACCTCTGTTTTTAAAGCTGATATATAAACACATAAACGGTTATTTGACGTGTGTTTGGATTTTAAAGTTTGACTCATGTTGCATCGGTTCATATGGAGGAGGCAGGCTTTAAGAGTTATTTTGCAGGAAGCCAGTAGGGGAGCTTTAAATCTTTTTGCTTCACTTTCGGCGAGCTGTCATGTCTTCCATCTTTTTAAAGGTCCATTTATTTTGGAGGTGGAGCCCCAAATGGATCACGAAGAGCTCCTGTGTTGTTTGGGTTCTTATGTGTGCACTTTGCAAACCTCTGTTTCTAAAGGTGATACATAAACACATAAAGTAGGTTTAAGTAAAGGAGGAGTGTGTTTGTTTCACTGCTCAGTTTAAACATCAACAAACTTTCTCCAGTTGTTTTTTCTTTAGGTTGACTTAGAACAAATATTTAAAGCTTGTGCATCTGTGCAGACGGTGTGCAGACAATGCGCAGACGATATGCAATCTGCAAGGAAAAGTTATGTTGTGATTCAAACGATGGTGTAAACCCTTTTTTGAAGTTGAGATGTGCACACGGAGCAGGAGATCTTGATTCTGGCTGAATGTGAGCACCTTAAAAGACACAACATCATTTGATTCCTCCTTTTATAGCTTTCTTTTATTCATGTGATGCATGTTTTTGATTCCATCTGATGAACAGGAAGATGATGCTGCACAGAGATTATGAGGGACATCAGTCTCTCTCTTTCTCTCTCTGCTGTTTTTCGGTGTAATCTCTCGTGTCTTTATGTTCTTTAATCCTTTTAAATTTAAATTTCCGGCCTCCTCTCTGTCTCTCCGGCTTGTTTTCTCTCTTATTACTCTCCCTTGTTGTGTCATCCCAGCCCAGTCAAACACGCTCTTTTATTACTGCTTTATTGAGTTACATTATCCACTGTGCCATTTTTCAATCTGCACTTTTGGAGAACAATATTATGAAAGGATCAGGGCTCTAAACGATCACTCCTTCCCTCTCCGCGCTTCAGTCCCTGGTTTCCTTTTCATTTATTTCTCTGCTGATGGTTTATTGATGCCTGTAGTCTGTATCTATCTTTCCATCAGACCCCCACCCCCCCCTCCCTCCTCCTCGCTTTGGGGGTTAGAGTGCAGGGTCAGACTTGTCAGCTTTATTTTTAGATGCCTTTTTAATGATTGCAACTAAGTGCTTCACAGAAAGCAACAGGACAAAGCAGGGAACACAAACCTCAGCTGGCGTTCATCAGACCAGGATGCAGCCTCTGGAGCTGTTTGTTGATCGATGACTTGTTTTTTAAAAAACATTTTTAGACCAAGTGGGGAGAAGAAAAACGTGATGCAGGAAGAGAAGTTTCATTAGGAATCTCCTAACAGATCTGGTCAGGGTCTGAAACAGTCTTTTCATGAGATATCCGCCTAAAGCCAGATATTATGCAACCAAATGTCCATTTTGTGCCTTGCTCAAGGGTGTTCAGAAGACACTGGAGTCTCATGATGCTCATAATGGAGTGATTTGTTTGTTTTTTCCTCATCCCCAAGCCGTTAAACATCATTTAGAGCGGCTACGGCTCAGAAGTAGAGTCAGATGTTCCTCAATCAGATGGTTGGCAGTTCGATCCTGGCTCCCGTGGTCACGTGCCAAAGCTCAGTCAGCAGTGTGTGCATGTGTATGAAAGACTCTAGCTAATGATGGGCTCCTACTGCAGCAGCCTCTGCCACCAGTGTGTGAATAGAGAAGGGATCTAACAGTTCAGCCATTCCCCTAACTTTGACTTAGTTTTAACGTCATTCCAGCTGCAGCCGTCGACGTCTGCACTTCAGAGTAACCTCATGAAAAGGACTTAAGACTCTTAGTGGAAGCTGCAGAGACAGCCCAGTGGAGTTTGCATGCTCAGTCCAGCCTGAGATTCGAACCAGTAACCTTCCTGCTGTGAGGCAACAGCAAAACCTTGCAGAAACGTTTCCTATGTTCACGTCAAAGTCCAATCATTCCCCTTCAACATGCATCAAACAGGTCGTAGTGAGAGTGAAGGCTGCTGGGATGTGAGGACACATAGGTCCATTGTCATAAAAACAATGCTTTCCTTTGTGTTGGACACATGCATCACATGTAAGTGATGTGCATGTCCCCATCAGGGATTCAAGCCTGGGGCCATCAAACCACGTTATCCATCTCCAAGTTATCAGCTTGTCTCCAAACTGTGATATTGGAAACATTAAGCCGCGTGAACACCGGGGTCATTAGCTCAGAAAAATGCTTTGCGTTGCATTTGATTCAAACATCAATAAATCATTGGCACATTAGCGCGAGGACAGTTTAATTACAGTAAACAAATGAGAGCAGTGTGAATGAGATCAGCCTTTCTCTGGGTTGGTGCGTCTGGTGTGTGTTGGAGTGTCAGAGCGGATATCTGTTCTTATCTTTCACTTTAAAAACAAAGAGGAAGAACTTTGACGTGACTTTAACAAACTTCTGCTCCGTCTTCCTCAGACAAAGACAAGCCCGCGGACTCCGACGAGGACTCGGTGGGTGGGAATAACGCGCCCAGCGGGGCGGGAGGTGCCCCTGGCTCTTTGCGTTCCAGCTCCCAGTCGGCGTTCCTGGGCCCCCTGCTGTGGGAGAGGACCCTGCCGTGCGACGGAGGTCTGTTCCAGTTGCAGTACATGGACCTGGAGGAGTTCCTGACCGAGAATGGGATGGGGATGCACAGCAATGGACCCAGCTCCACCAGCGCCCAGATACCATCACAGGTAAGAGTGGTGGAGAGCGGAATCCAGTAATGCACAGGTTCAGTCTGCAGGAGGACTAGTCTGACGTTCTACCAGCGATGCATACCAAATCCCAAAACTCTGTACTGAAATCAAAAATAGGCATGTTCCTACATTTTTCTGCACTCATATTTTTAGATGCATATGTAGCCCTTCCTTTTAGCTTGGTTCAGAAGAGAAGGCCAAATCTAGACATCCTAAAACAAGACCACCAACTCATCTGTGGAGCATATCCCCCCTAGCTCTGTGACGGCAGAGTTTTGTATAACCCTGAAGCCACCCTAAAGCTCAACGTTCTCTATTAGCCTCCATCTTTTTGAGTGGAAAGCATTCATCAAAGCATGATGACCATTGTTTTAAAAGAGAGACCCAATGTTGGTGATATAGCATTGAAAAAACGTTGACACTAAAAGTGTGCATTCCAATTCCAATCCTTCCCCTCTCTCCGTCCAGAGCTCCCAATCAGCCGTTCCCAACCAGAGCTCCCAATGCCCGCCGAGCTCTCCTCCCTGCTCTTCATCCTCCTCATCCATGTCCTCTTCGTCCTCCTCGTCTTCACTGCTGGGACTGGAGACCGTCCAACCACAACCGCCACCGCCACCACCTCAGCAACAGCAGCCAGGCATGATAGGGGGACCTGAGTGTCTACACGGTGAGTCGATTTTTGGATTTCTAGAGTGAGCTAGCTCAGAGTTTGGAGAGTTCAGGGCGTTGGCGGATGGTTTGAGGATAAACTGAAGTTTTTAGATATATTTAGACACCATGGTTGGATATCATGTATGCTTATGTGGTTCTGATTCCAGTTATTGTTGTACTTATGGATTGCAGCTCTAACATTTTCAGGTTTCAACCGTCTGTATTTGACACAGAGGGTGAAACGTGTTATCATGCTCAGGAACCTTAAAGCAGAACCAGATTTCCATTTCTGTAAAGGTGCCCTACACTTGGTATTTTGGATTCAGCTCTGATTTGGATCCACGTTTTGGTTCCCACTGCTACTAAACACATTTTCTACCTGCTATTGACTCTATCACATGACTTTAAACCCTCAGACAGATGTTCATACAGACGGTTAGACTCGTCTTTCTACCTCAGAGAGGTGGAAAAATGTACAGTCGCAACAAAACCATCTCTACAAACACAAGAGAGCGCTTCTTTCATTGCTCAGCAGCTAGATTCAAATTGACATGTACGCATGAGAAGGCAATTCTGCTTCAGCTAATGCAGTCAGATGTAAATTAAGCTCTATGTGCAAAGGTCTTGATGTGATCTGGCACTAATGAGGACACAGGCTCATAATACATTACACTAACTAACCCAATTAAACAATTGGACTTCTTAACCAGCACAAGTTCTTCTCTAATTATATCTCCATGTTAAACGACTTTAAACCCACGACTCCTCGGCCCGCCTCGACTCTCTCCACATCAGCTTTTTTTCATCCCTTATTATTCATAATTTATTGTTTCCCTCCTCGGCTGCTTTTGATGTGAACCAGAACTGCCAGATCATCAGACGAGTTTTTCTATCCGTCCTCTTTTCTCTCTTTCTCTCTCTCAGAGGTTTCACAACTCTGACAACTTCCAAATCTAATTGAAACCACAGAGCCGGTTTCTCTGTAGCGCCATAGACAGCCATGATCTTTATCCACGGAGCCTCCGAATGATTCATCACGGCTAATTTATCGATGACAGATTGCACACATGTTTTTGGAGATGTTCAGCGGTTGTGAAGAGGTTTAAGAGGAGGCTGAAACATCGATGATTGGGCTCTGTTTATTTTCAGAAACAGGCGGAGACACAACAGTGATAGTTTTGTCTTCCACACTGTTGCATTCCAAAGTGGGAATTATAGCAAAACCAGACAGAAAAGGGTTGTTTTAAAGCTCTAATTCCATGTGAAGCACATCACTTCTTTTCACAAGTTGGCTTATTTAAATTCACCGCAAAAACCAACCTAGATCCACATTCGTACACGAATGTTCGTTAGTGTCGTCTATTCTGTTAATCTGTTAATCAGACAGACAAGAACCTCTGAGTTTATAAAGTATGCAGCCCGCCTCCACTCCTCTCCCCCAGGGATAACATACAAAAGGGCGTAACAAGCATAAACATTACATTCACATAAAAGATATAAAACACAATAATCATACCTGTTAATCAGACAGACAAGAACCTCTGAGTTCATGAAGTATGCAGCCCGCCTCTACTCCTGCACAGATAAAAGCACATTTCAACTAGCTTAAACCTTCAGTGCACGCAAACCAGCACCAAGCACGTGCACGTTCAGTTAGTCTGCTTAAACATGACTTTAAAAAGGAATAAAAGTGGGGTGGGTTTTATACTGGGGGGGGATTGTGGTGCAGTAGTGCACTACGGCTCTCCCCCCTCTCTCCCGCCACCCTTCCTGCCCCCCCTATTTTAATCCACCTCACTAGGTGGTCTGCTAAATGACATTGTAACACTGTAACAAACATACATACAAAAAAAATTTAATAATTCAAATTATTTGACACAAACATAGATCAGGTGTGGCCGGGCCTTAGTGTTTGGCTCGGCCCTACTCGTTGGGGGTCCATCGGGGCTGGGTGGGTGGCCTGGTCCGCGGTTGCCCTCGGGGCCGGGTTTCCCGAGGGTTCCCTCGCGGTCCTCTTGAGGGGGTGGGGTGGCGCGCAGCTGGTGGGGGTATTACTACGGCAGTCATTGGGGTGTCCCTCCATGCCCCTGCGGCCTGGTCCATCAGTCGTGGGGCGCGGGTGGGGGGCGTGGCTGGCGGGGGCGGGGGGGATTGGCCCTGCCCCCTCCGCCCTCCCCCCACTCCGGCATTCCGGTTGGCGGGCTCTGGTCCGGGTCCTGCCCGTCTGCCTGGCTCCTGGTGCTGGGCCCCTTTGGTCCTGGTGGCTCCTTTGGCTCTGTCTTGGGGGGCTGTGGGGGCGGTATTGTGGAGGTGTTCCTTGGGGGGGGGCTGCGGGATTTCGCCCCCCCTCGCCCCCCTTTCCTCCTGCTGGGAAAAAAAAAAAAGGAATAAAAGTAAACTCTGTTTAATATACACATTAAAACACTATACAGGACAAAAGCACACGTTGAATAAATATATGGAAACAGAAAAGTTAAGCGACGGACACCTACCTCTCCCCAAGGGATAACATACAAAAGGGGAGAGGGAAATATAATGGTCAAGAAACCAACGAAGAAGAAAGAAGGCTGCACTTCAAAATACTTTTAGAAAAAGAAATACACAAAGAGGCTCTACACACACACAGGTATAGTTTATGTAATCATAAAGAAACAATTCTTAATATTGCATTTTTAACCCTGTTACATTAGCACGAAAATAAAACACAAACCAGGATTTTTTTGAACACCTGAGAAAAAAGTTCAGCTTTATTCTTTAAATCTATCCAGATATTGATGATATATGCACACTCCATTTAATGCTTCAGCTTTCTGAAAGTCTTCATAGACGTTACATTTGTTAAAGCTAATTCGTACACGAAACATTGATGCTACTAGGATACTTAAGATAGTCATATTTTGGAGCATGCCGCAGATGATTTAGTGGCTTTAAGGCTCATGAAACTTTCACTACACACATACTCCTGCGCGTCCTTTATGATGGGATGAACGCTAAACAATGCAACCACTAGAGGGCGCACAAGTCTCACTACTCCTTCGCTATCGTCCAACCTGTAGTGTCTGACCAAGCGGAAAATATGAAGCCCATGCGGGAGTGTTATAAACTGCAATTCATCGAGAATCCACTAGAGGCTGGTTGCAGAAACACAGGAAACCACATACACACCAATTCAAAGAAGACGATCTTTGCAGCATTAATAAACATGTTTACAGCCTGGTTCAAAAAACAGCTTGGCTACAGTAGTTCATCTCTCTATCGGCACACACTGTACGGGGGGTGAATTTTTCTAACGCAACGGTTCAGAAGATATCAAGATTACGAGTTTTTGCCCAAATAAGGACATGACTGACGTGACTCCCGGTCTGGAACACATAGCTATTGGCTGAGAGGCTCAAACTCCGCCCCTTTACGTCACACTCTGCCTGGTTGAGTTCAGCATTTCCAATATGGCTGCCTCCGTCGATTGGCTTCAAAGCAGCGCTCAGGAACAGATGGGTGACGTCACGGATACTACGTCCATATTTTATACAGTCTATGTGTCTGACGCCTCAACTCAACGCAACTCGTACAATCTTTCCTCACTAAGTCTTCTTCTTTGTTGTGTTTTGGCTTGATTGCTGGCTACCTCGCTCATCACTGCCCCCCTTTGATTTTTGATGGTACTGCAACTTCTGGTCCTTATCTGTAAGCTTCCAGAAAATGTGCAGAAATATGAACAAAGTGAACAATGCCTCATTTGTTTTGCTGATACGTCACTTGGATGAGACCACGCCTGTGCAGATAGTCTCTATCAGAGGCTAGGGTGAGGCGTCACGTTAGCACAATCAGGTTTCTTAAAATCAGGATAAGGACAAAGTTTTGAAAAACTTGATTCAGGGTGATTAGACACCTAAAAATAGACACCTAAAATGTCAATCCTAACCAGGATACTTGAGTCCATGTAAATGCTGTCATTGTTGGTGGATTTGATGTGCTGCCTCTTGTTGGATAGGAGGTTGTGATTGGCCTGACCTGAATCAGGATGGATAAAAGTGTGTCTGAAGCTGAAGGGGGACCAGATGGATCCACCAGAGCAAAGAAAAAACGTTAGATTGCACATGTATTTGCCTCCCGAGCTCTTTAACTCCATGCTTTTAATACTAAATGCAGAAGGATGGGTTTGTGCGGCAGCTACAGGCAGAGATTAAAAAACAGAAAGGGACTCTAAGACGGGGATTTTAAGTAATAGAGATAAAACGCCCGACAGCGTCTGATTCTGAGAAATCTCACCCGAACATCGTGTTTGTCTTTTTAATTCTGTTGTTTTTTCAGAAACAACGAGGGGGGGAGATATTTGAGTGTGAAAATGAGCCGTGGAGCAGCTTGAAGGGAAAATCAGAAACACTGTTAGAAAATGAGACACAGAGAGAACAGATACAGCAGATCCTCGGCTCGGATAGAGCCGCTACAGACGAGTGAATACCACTGGATACTGCTGCAAGGCTCTGAGTGCGTTAGTGTGTGTGTGTGTGTGTGTGTTCAAATCTGCCTGAGTGCTTCTGCGAGTGTCTATTAATATTCTCCCGCCAGTGTGTGTTTGTGTGCATGCTTTCACGTACTCCAGTGTGCAGCACGCTGAACTTGGAACATGCATATGAGAGTGTCCTCTTTATTCCCCCCATTTGCATGCAACTGTTCAGGCTCTAATGTGAGCATGCTCCTTTCACTGTGTGTTTGAGAGGGGAGACAGAAAATGTGTGTGTGTGTGTGTGTGTGCTCTTTATTCTGAATTATAAACACGTGACTGGATTGAGCATGATGCATCCAGCCAGAAATCCCTCAGGTCGTTGTGGAGCTGAAGTGTTACTACAGACCTACACAGAGACAGAGACGGGGAGAGAGAGAGATGGAAAGTAGACTGGTAACAATAATGTGATCCACATGCACGTTTGCTTTGATTATAAATCATCCTGAGAGAGACGGAGAACAGCTTAGAGGGAGGAAAAAATGAAATGAGAAGATGTTGCAGTATTTTTTTTAAATCAAGGTTTTAATGACATTTTATTTGTTTTTCAAAAAGCGTCTGCAGGGACTCAAAAATGACGACAAGCCGCTTTATAGATTTAAGAATTATCCAACCAGAGGTTTTTTAGGAAGCTGCAGAAACTGAGATCGTGTCATTTTGTTCCCACGTTACCTTCTCCAAACGAAGACCGAAGCCGACCCCGGCTCAGTTTTCACCAGATTTTATAGCCTGAAAACTCATCCTGTGAGAATCAGCTGAGCAGACCAAGTGCTCTGATGTCAAAACCCCTGAATGTTATGAACACAGCTTATTGATTTGAGGTTCGCCTGACTAATACTTTTCAAAGAAGACCTTGAAGCCTGAAGAAGACATTTTGCAAACAGTAGCTGTGTCTACACGTGCAGACACTCTGATGAGAGATTTCAACGTCCGTGTTTTCGTGACTAAAGTGATCAGATTAAAACGTGCGTGCACGAATGAAACCGTCTTGACATGTGCAGAGATGATCTGCAGGAGAGAAGAGAGGCGTTACGTTAAAGACTGGTTTATCCTCTGCTGTCGTCAACATTTCACGGTGCTCTGCAATACTGCCAAGCGGCAACCTCCAATCTCAAAATACGAAGCCCATGAGGAAGTGTTAAAAACTGCAGTTCATAGAGTGTCCACTTGAGGGTGGCTGCAGAAACACAGGAAACCACATACACACCCATTCAAAGAGTATGACCTTTACAGCAGAAATAAACATGTTTACAGACTGGTACAAAAGACGAATGTAGTATGGATAGCTCATTTCAAGATCAGCACACACAGGGGGTGAATTTTTTTGTTACTTGTTATTTTTGAAGAAACTTACGAGTTTTGCCCAAATAAGGGCATGGCTGACTTGATTTACATGCGGGAACACTGTAGCTGTTGGCTAAGAGGCTCAAAGCCCGCCTCTTTACGTCACAATCACTCGAAAGCATAGACTGCAAAAAAAAATAAGGACAGCGTTGCTCCGCCTCTTCCCGTTGTACGGTTCTGAAGCCAAAAAATCCCTCTCCTGGGCGCCGCCATTGTGCAGTCAGAGTCTGTGAAGCCACTGTAATAAGCTCCGCCCTACAGCGTAACGTCACAAGACGCTGTGTGTCCTTTGAAGTTTCCCTCTACGGCGGCTGTGAATCAAAGGAAACAGGAAGTAAAACCCCCTGAAAGCTTCACCTCCAGCCGAGCGAGATGCAGCAGTTCAACATTTCCAATATGGCTCCCACCACCACCGCCGATTGGCTTCAAAACAGCACTTCAGAAACAGATGGGTGACGTCATGGATACTACGTCCATTATTTATACAGTCTAAGGTTAGAACTGATGAATGTTGAGCAGCAGTTTAATATATTGCAATTACTGCTAACAAGAGCAGAGAGGAGATGTAACATACATATTTGAGAAATGTAAATGCAGGGAATAACCCTAACTCTGCCAAGTGGACCAATCACAGGGCTTGTGGTCCGCGTTGTTTTGTGGTGTGGTTACATTTTTGAGAACATCAGGCTACAGTTTTGACGCAAAAGTATAAATCATGCTAACGTTCTCAGCTAGCTCTAGCACTAGCTCGGGAAGCAAGGTTCATATTTGAGGCATGGTAACTTAAGTGTGAATGGGGACCAAGCGGCAACCTCCGGTCTAAAAATATGAGTCCAATGCGGAAGTGTTAAAAGCTGCAGTTCATCGAGGATCCGCTTGAGGCTGGCTCCGGAAGTACCGGAAGTCACATACACATGAATGGGGAAAAGACGATCTTTGCAGCATTAATAAACATGTTTACAGCCTGGTACAAAAGATGAGTGTAGTCTGAATAGCTAATTTCTCGATGTCCTCTCACTGTGAGGGGGGTGAATTTTTTTCTAATTCGGCAATTTCAAAGATATTGAGATTACCAGTCTTCCAATGAGAGGCACAGCTGCCTGTGGGAACACTGCAGCTGTTGGCTAGGAGGCTCAAAGCCCGCCTCTTTACGTCACACTGGCTCGACAGAAGCAATATGGCTGCCGCAGCCGATTGGTCTCAAAACAGCTCTTCAGATGGGTGACGTCACGGATACTACGTCCATATTTTTTACAGTCTATGATGGGGACGCTACTTTGGGTTACGCTACCCAGTGGCAGAGCCAGGGGGTGGCCAGGGGTGGTCATGTCCACCTCTGAAAACTGATTGGCCACCCTGAAATTCTTAAACATGATTGGCTATTTGCCATGTCAGAGGCATTACTTATATTCAAATCAGCTATTGTGCTATCTTCATTTTGAGTCCTTAAAGAGTTCAGTTCAGCAGATTCAGTGTTGACACTCTGTCGAGTTACATTTTCAATGTTAATGTTAGAAATCTAATTTCTTTTTAACATTTTTAAAATGATTTTATCAAAAGAATTTAAAGTAGATGTGATTAGTGGAAGTAACCCTCCTAGGTTTGGTGTAAGCCCCTAATGTTTTCCACACCTGGCCACCCCTTAACAGTCAGCCCCAGTTTGGCCCCCCAGGTCAAAACTGTCTGGCTCCGCCCCTGACGCTACCATGAGCAACTGAACAGTCTGCTCTTTGGTGGGTCTTCTTCTAATACGGACGCTGAGATGACCTGTTTGACTTTAAATAGGACTATACGTCACAAAATAAATGTCATGCTACATTAGAAAAAACGTTGCACAAAGGATTGAGACCATCAGATTATTAGGAAAATGCTAACTGAGGGTTTAAAATAAATTGTAAGATGGCTAGTTCCTTTCTGTAACGAGAGGAGTCGCCCTCTGGTGGACATTCAAAGGAGTATTAGTCATAGCAACGTTGCATTGATTTGCATTTTGGCGGTGGAGGCTAAATCTGTTTGTGTACACAGTTTTTCTTTTTGAATACTTCTTAAAATGAAGCTTAAATATCCTGAAAGTTAACATGAGTCACTACCTGCATGGACTATTATACCACATAGATTAATTTTGATTGATAATGAAGAAGAAATTAGAAGACTTTATGTTGATATTTAGGCAAACGGAGCTGAAAATGAAGTGAAATTGTGAAAGGAGAGCTATTTCTCTACAAGGCCAGTTCCTTTATCCTCAAACAATCCTGTAGTTTTCTAACAGTAAGGAAATGTAAACATCTCTCAGCTGCGCTTTGAATCAGCTGCTATCAGGCCGCCGCTCTGACACTTCCAGGTCAGAAACCTTCCTGATCAAAAACCAGAGTGCAAAACTCGCTTCTCCCGCGAGTCTTCACAAGCTGGAGGATGGATGAACTCATTGACCTGCGATGTGTTTGAAAGGAAGCATCTGCTGCAAGAACATTGCACAGCTATTACTAAGTCTTTAATGTTAATCACTGATTAAACTGGAGAGCACAGAGAGAGAGAGAGAGAGAGAGAGAGAGAGAGAGAGCTGCACGTAAGAAACACATGAGATGTGGAAATGTAACTCCATAACATCAAATCCTCCGACACGTGATAAAAACACAAGCAGACAACTGAAGAGAAATCCTAAATCTGAATAATCTGATCCTCGCTCCTCCGCCCGAGGCTGATCTGTCCACCAAACTTCATGCAAATGTGTGTTTTTATCTCAGCCAGCTGAGAAACTGACACAAGATGAGACTGACAGTGAAAGCAGAAGTGGGAAGTAAAAATAAAAACAAACACGCCACGATTGGGAAACGGGATCTATACTTGAAGACATTAACATAAACCTGGAGAGGAGGTTTGCACTCAGCGGCTGAATGTGGAGCTGCTGACATTTGCATAAGATTTGGTTTTACATATTTAGATGTATCTTTTTAGCCCTGAAGTCGTCTTTAATTACAGTCTATCTCTCCACATGCAGTAACTCTTTAACAGATAGTTTCCTTCCGTGTGAGTCACTTGAACCGCTGTTTACTATTAATGTTAACAGTTAATGAGGTTGATGCAAAATACAAAGTGTGGTTTGTTAAATATCCTCGAGGGAGAGAGAGAAAGAAAGAAAGCCAGTTTGGGGACTGTTGAGGCGTGCACATGCAAGAGAGAACCGATCCTAATCTGGAGCATCTAGGTGTGTTAGTCCGGCTTTGAGAAATTCAACTTAGTGACGTCAAGATGTCCGGTCTGTCTCCGGTCCGTCACAGCACCGGATCTGATAGGCTTCTATTCTAGTCAATGTGTTAACTTCCACTGGATCCTGCGTCTCTGATTCGGCAGGTTGGAGCTCTCCGGATCAGATACACAAGACTTCTATTGTTGCCAACAGGGCAGACGAAGCGGGACAGGAAGTCAGGTTTCATCAAAACAAAATGAAAACATCCGGTTAATTTTCAGAATAAAACAGAGCCTAGAGCAAACTCAAAACCTCAGATTGATCACCCACAAGGATCCGCTCTGAGGCCTTCACACACGTGAAATGTGGGTGACTACATCTTAAGACGAGAACAAGGAGCAACAACTGATCCGTACAATCCATGAAGAGTTCTTCAGAACATGCACAGAAAACTTGAGTCTTTTATAGGAGAGTCAGCAGAAAGTCAGGTGATGATGATCTTAAAATACTTGAGTTTTGCAAATCCACATCATATTTTAGTAATTAGGGCCCAAGCATTGACACGCAGTGATGGTAAGGCCCTATTGAAACCCTAAAGATGATCTTTCTTTATTCCTTCTGCCTCTTGTCCCCTAAATTTGCATGCCTCAATGTAACCCAAAACTCATGAAACTTTCCCCAAAATTCAGCCTTGTGAGGAATTCTGATATTCTGTTTCTCAAAATTCGCTCTATAGCGCCCCCTACCCGCCACTGGGAATGACATACATGCATGACATTTTTTTTGCACATATATCATGTCAAGACTGAAAAAAAAGGCTATTATGGTCATGTTCTAAACCCAACAGGAAGTGCAGAAATTTACAAATTTACAAATTTGCTTTCTGTGTCCAGTCCGTCTCCGATCCGTCACAGTACCGGATCTGAGTGGTTTCTATACTAGTCAATGTGTTAACTTCCACTGGATCCACTCCAGCAGGTCGGAGCCCTCCGGATCAGATACACAAGACTTCTATTTTTGCCGGATGCTGGAGCACGACGCATCAATCTCGACAGAGCAGATGGAGCGGGACAGGAAGTCAGGTTTCACCAAAACAAAATGAAAACATCCGGTTAATTTTCAGAATAAAACACTCTGTGTTATCACCAGATCGTATTTCACTTAACTACTACAACAAACAAACGTCATGATGAGCGGAGCCAGGCCTGGAGTCAACAGGTCAGAGGTTTTCAGAGGACCAGAAAGACAACATGGATGAGGAGAGGAGTAGGAGGAGAATCCTTGATTCAGTGATTGGCGTGGGGAAAACCTCGGTCACATGACTCCAGCTGTATCCAGCGGTCCTGCTCTGTGCCTAGTTCTGAAAATGCAACAGGTGGGTGTTGATTGAATAGAGAGCACAGAGCTGGACCGCAGAGGATCTGGTGGAAGTCCACTGTAACGTGTTTGTATGCACTTTAAAAGTCCAGTTCTTGTCGCACTGACTGAATAACACCACACATCTGTCTCTGCAGCCCAACAACAGCCCATCTAGAAACCGGGCAAAGATCTGGAGTTGACTTGGAGCTGCAAACACTCACAAGCCACCCCCTTAGTTATGCCTGTTATGCATGACTCTAAGCTTTGCCACAATAAAATCCACCCCTCTTCCCTCCTTAGGAATAAAAAACTGATGTTTCAAAACCTTAACCCGGCTTTAAACATGTTTAATTCTGCTGTAAAGATGAGCATTTCAACTAAGAGGACTCCTGAGCTTTTGCAGACAGCCTCAAGTGGACACTCAGGGTACTGCACTTTGTTTTTTCACTTCCACACCGGCTTTACTTTGCAGCTTGTACAGAACATCTCTTACAAAGTGTCCAAGAGGTTTTTAAAGTCTTAACATATAAACCTAAAGGTGTTACACTAGTCCCCAGTCTCCCCTACGTAGTCAGATCACCACATCCCATTTCTTGCAGTCACTTTGTCTTGCAGTGAAAAAAACAAAAAAACAATCTAAGCCCTGATGAGGCCGTCCTTGGCCTCAGGAGCTTCGTGTATGACTTCCCCAGCTGCTTCGAACCACAGAGCTGCTTCATCTCGTGCAGAAATACCAGCGTCTAGACGACAAGAATGCCGGATAAATCCTCCAGGAATCATCAGGCGAAGGGATGAGATACATAAAGGATTTAATACAAATATAGAGGGTATTAAAATGTCAAATGTGGCGGTGCATTGACTGAGCAAGGGAGGGAAATGATCTGCTGTGTCTTTAAGAGGAGAGTGTAAGATAATGCCTCGCCGGGGCTGTGAGTGATTTAACATTCAGGGCTGTGATTAATCTCGGCGAGTGAAGGGTTAAATAAGACACTGACTCTGCACTCTGTAACACCACACAGAGAGAAAGAGAGAGAGAGAGGGAGGGAGGGAGGGAGAGAGGGAGAGAGAGAGATGCCTGAGGGGGAGAGGGAGTCAAGAGTGTTCGCTTTGCATGTTTTGAAATCTCTCTCTCTCTCTCTCCCTCCGTCTCTCACACGCTCGGGCCATGTGCGGCCGCCACGTCACGTGCCGATGCAGAAAGCATTGGAGCGAGAGAGCCAGCATGCAAGACAGAGAGAGACAGGAGGTAGGGAGTGGAGGGAGGGAGGGAGGGAGGGAGGGAGGGGAGGGAAGCAGAGGGAGATAAAGAGAGCGAGAGAGAAAGAGGAAACTGAAGATTACAGAGAGAATAAACACTGAGGACGAAGCACGAAGAGAGAAAAGCATGAGCTGTGAGCCGGAGCGTTTCAACACAACTGATCTTTGTGTAGCAGCGAATAATGCTCCAATTTAATGTCTCATTACTGACATAAATCAATGAAAATATCTTCCTTTGCTGCTGAATTCAACAAGTTCAACAAACATTATCTGTCCTCTCGATCTGAGCACATCTAAGACTGATACGTCCAAAATCTGGGGCAGAAATAGAGACGCATCCCCCTCCTGTCGTCCATCAATATGAACAGCTGAAGATAAGAATCCATTTTTTCCAAACACGTGCTTTCTGACTCGTCAGCCCTCGGCTACTGTAATTCTTCATGTCTGTGTTACACCTCCTCCTAACGTACAGCGGGCGAGGGAACTACAGCAGATGGGGCGTGAAAAACCGCCTCGGTGTACTACGAGAGATGCAGCGAGCGTGAGAAAGGGATGAGATTGTGTTTTTATGTCCCTCGTGGTTGAGTCATCTGCAAAATGAAATGCAAGAAACACAAGCCGGGAGTGTTTTTTAAAAAATGAGAGACACTTCTCTTTGTCTGTTTTGTGCAAACGAGGAAGTGGCTAATGGGTGTTTACGAGGACGTGCATTAGCAGTTGGACACGGATCAATCAATCAATCAATCAATCAATCAATCAATCAATCAATCAATCAATCAATCAAACAATCTTTATTTGCATAGCGCCAAATCACAACTCTCCACCTTAATCCACCATGAGCATTGCACCTTGCAGCATTTAACAAGTTACAGTGGCAAGGACAAACTTCCTTTTAACAGGCAGAAACCTCCAGCAGAACCAGACTCATGTTTGACACACATCTGCTGAGACCGGGTTGGGTCTGGAAACAGGGATAGAGGAGAATAAGAGAGAGAGGGAGTGTTGATAATGATGAGACGAGTAGTAGAAGCCGTCTACAGCAGGAGGAACCCACGAGACAAGGGAGCTCAGGGACTCCAGAAAGGTCTATGGTTAGTAACTTTAATGGGACAGGGAGAGTTAAAGTAAGTGATGAGGGGGTTGGGGGGGGGGGAGTTGTGCCATTGCTGATGTTTATCCACACTTGTAATTGCAGAAATTGAGTAATCTTTTGCATCTTTGCACGCTGAAAGAAGGACGCTGCTGCAGAAAAACAAACAAATACAAGTTTATGTTGCAAAACGTTCACATTTTTGTTCCCTGAGTGGTCAAACATGGTTGTTTCATCACAACCCTGATGCCTCAAAAAACAGGAGCGTGCCTATGTTCCCACATTTCCTTTCTCATTAACTTGTAGCAGATTTTATCCCCCTTTCTCCCAATTTGGTAGCCAATTACACCCAACTTATTATCCAGTAGCAATGGACAACAGATGGAATGTAGCTTTTAGCTAAATCTGGTGCACCCATCTCTTTGTTTATTGCAAACATTTAATGTAAGTGCACGTTGTCCTTTTAAACAAACTAAACTAAGCAGCACAGAGGCTGTTGGGACATAGGGATGACCCCTCAAAAACACAGTTCAGCTATAAAACACAAGGCTTCTTAGTGAATCCAATGTAAAGTGATTTCCTGCAGAAAGGTCAAGAAAGTCTGCTTGGGATTGGTGCAAAAATAATGCAGGACTTGCACCAATAACACAGGGGTTTTGGATCCTATGATTTCATGTTTCAAATATAGGAAGTATATTTATTCATCCGCTTAACTGCAAAAAAAAACCAACCAGTGCAAGCAGTTTCAAAAATAAGTGACACGCTCCTTGGTTTGTGCAAAAGGTCTTGGAATGAGAGCTTAAACTCGATGCTCTGTGCGGTTGCTTGCACCTAAAGATCTTGTCCTCACTCCTAAATCAAATTGAGCTAGCTCTCGTCTGAATCCACAGAGAGCTGGTGACTCCTGCAGGGAAACAAAAACAGGTATGTCCTCCCAAAGTTTGGAGCTAAACTTCAAACATTTTCACACCTACGGCTTCAAATACGTTCACTTTGTCATGTTTTTGATGTCTCTTAAAGACAGCACAGACATTGAGTACGCAGCAGGCTTTAAACCCAACGGCTGGAGTATTAGACTCCCTGAGAAAGTGCTCTGACAGACGTATTAGAGAGACCGTTATAATCCACTCAGGGGGGAAACAATGCAGGACTTTTACCCGGCAGACTGGAGTTTTAATTCCTGCTTCATCAAAGGTATTTGTTTCGTCAGGTTTGAAACGTAAGCACAGAATGATTCCCAATGAACCAAATGTAGGAAAAGGAAGGAAACAGACACTGTGGGCTGTTTATGAGAAGTGGAAGTCCTAACGTCCTTACTCCTGCATTCTCTGTGTGACCAACAGGGGGCGACTCCACTGGTGGCAGTAAAATAATCGGACTATTTAGAAGTTTATGAGGAAATTAGCTTACAAAGTGTTGTTCATTGTGAATGGAACATGGAACATGGAAAACTAGCTAGAGGGGCTTCTTTTTTTTACAGCAGTAGGGGGCGCTATGGAGCAGGTTTTAATGCAAAACCACCTGAATTTTGAGGAGAGTTTTAGAGCATGATGAGGCCTCCAAATGTCAAAATTCTGACTTCAGGAAAACAACTCCAATCTGCAAAATCAAGGCTTTCAAAACTCAACAGGTGGTGTCAAGGTTGCAACGTCCATCTAATTTGCACCAGGTAGCTAATGTGCAACAGTTCAGAAGATATTAAGATTACAAGTTTTGCCCAAATAAGGACATGACTGACTTGACTGACAGGCGGGAACACATAGCTGTTGGCTAGGAGGCTCAAACCCCGCCTCTGTACCTCAAACTAAGTTAGGTTAGGTTCAGCATTTCCAATATGGCTGCCGCTGATGATTGGCTTCCAAACAGCACTTCAGAGACAGATGGGTGACGTCACGGATACTACATCTATTATGTATACAGTCTATGGGGATGATGAGGCCTCCAAATTGGTAAATTCTGGCTCCAAGAAAACAAAGATGGCGTCCTCCAATCTCTGAAATCGAGGCTTTGAAACAGTAGACCAGAATTCAACAGGTGGTGTCAGGGTTGGGTTGCAACACCCATTTCTAATTTGCAGCAGGTAGCTTCCAGGAATACAGGCAATGTAAAACCTGCTCCTGACAATGAAAGCACATTAGTTGCAAACCACACTGCCGCACTGCATGATAACGTGTATGTTGTGGCATCTCAGGCATTTAAAAACAACAGCATTTGTTTTGATTTCCCTGCAGAAGGGAGGCGAATAAAGGAAAGGAAACCCTGAGCTGGATCTCCTTTTTTTGATTTATAATCACTTTTTCTGCAAAGTTAAAAAGTTCAGCCAAAAGTAGGAACCTGTCCTGATGAGATTCGTGCTTTGCATTTTTAATGTAACAAAGCTGCACCGTCTTTATTTAGACTTTTGAAATCTCTAAAGGTAGAATAACTCTCATGTGTGCACGCTGTAGTGTGTCGTACAGTATTGGCTCAGAGCAGAGCGGTGTGTGTGCGTGGACAGCTTTGTAAAAGAGTAACAGCAGGAGCCAAACACTGAAGCAAAGAAGGTCTGATCACATGTCTGACTGTGTTGTGTGTTCAGAGGCTCATAATCTGATCACTGGCAGAGAGTCAGCCGTGATTTAAAGAGAGAGAGAGAGGGAGAGAGAGGGAGGAGGTCACTATACTATCTCCACTCTGCGTGACTTAACTCCCAGTCAGTGTGTTGACATTACGAACAGGACTCCTGGGGTGTGTCACCTGGACTGAATTGTTTCTGGTGTGTATGCGTGTCTCTCTCTCTCTCTCTCTCTCTCTGTGTGTGTGTGTGTGTGTGTGTGTGCATCCGCTGCTGTTGTTGTTGAACTCTCGTGTGAACGTGCACGTGCCTTGGCTGTGTGTTTGTTTGTGTGTGCAGGGGCGAGTCACAGCCTGCCGGGGTGTGTACACGGAGGTCCATGTGTTCTCTGGCTGTGTTAACATGAACCGACGTTACACCGAGACACAAAACAGATGTTAGACATGCCGCAACCAAAGATCAGCCTGCGAGATTTAAAACCATAAACACACTTATAGATAAAATAGTGCTGCTGCTGCTAATCCCTGGACTTTCAAGTGTTAGTTTAACTCCCACAAACAGAATAGTTGACTTAACTCTTTGCAATCACTACTGAGGACTCATGCGAAAGGCAGCCTCCTCTCGTTTGTTGTGACTGCCAGATTTACACATTTTATTTGGCTCTAAAACAAAAGCTAGTGATTCTTTAGTGAGTCATCTTAAGTACAATATCAGGACAATTAAGGACTGGCTTTTCCAGACTTACACCATGCAAAATGAAGCAAACAGCAACTGCAGTTCCGCGAGTGTCCACTTGAGGCTGGGCCCAAAATCCAAAGAATCCTCATCAACTCTAACTTTATTCTTAAAATGTTCATTTTACAGCAGAAATGAACATGTTTACATCCTGGTTCTGAAATCCGAATGTCTCATTTAGCTATATTTAGCCGTACATGGGGCGCCTTTTTTGTAAGGCATCTGTTTTGATTTAATTAAAGGGATATTTTCAATGGGGTTGTATGAGTTTTATGCCATGAGTTATTGTACTAGCCACAATGGATGCTGCTCAGCACTGCCCCTTTAATGAGAAACATTAAAAGTGCTTAGACCAGGGCTAATAACACTCCGGCTGCTATCACATTGATATATTTCTCTGGTGCATAAATACGATTGACTCAAGGTGAGAAAAAATGTGCAAATATCAAGAGTCAAAGTCATATGAATATGGAGTTATTGCAAAAAGTGTGTAAAGCTGTAAAGCCTGGAGTCACATTGGGAGACTTGAATGCACCATGCAGTGACCACAGGGCGGATCACGTCCACGTTCCTTATATAATAGCAGCAGCAGCAGTAGTATAGTCCCAGTATTAGCGCCACCATCAGCAGCAGTAATCAGATAAGTGGGAGCAGCGCTTCATATCCTGCTCTGTGTCTCTGTCCTCTCAGTGTTTGACATGCAGATGAACTGTGAGCTCTCCCAGCAGCTGTTTGCAACACACACACACACACACACACACACACACACAAAACCAGAAAGTGACACAGGCTGGAAACACAATACGGACGGGGAATGTGATATAGGAAGTGTGTTACATAAAGAGGGCTCCCCTCCCTGTAACGTAAACACAGTTCACCGCCCTGAATGTATGCTGCCATGTTTGGCTTCTTCCTCTCTGCCTTAAAACAAATCAAGAACTTCCTCCCACAGCAGCGGCTCTATAAGCTCTTTATTAAACCAACATGGAAGAACACACACACACGGTCATTATCATCTCACCTATATTCACATTATTGATTGATCCTCACTCGACTCTACGTTTCTGTCCATTTTAAATTCCACTAGTTCGATTCTAATAAACCGTTGAAGTGACTAAAACCAGGCATGTCCAAAGTACGGCCCGGGGGCCAATCACGGCCCAAGGTCCATTTATTTATGGCCCCAAGCTTCCATCTTAAAACGTGTTATTTATAGCACAGAAATTAATCACCTTCTGAATCATCTGTACATTTGCAGTTTCTTTCAAGCGCACAAACAAAACTAAACTCCATCCAGAAACGTCTCAAAAAGCTTCATATGGACTTCCTGTCTCAAAGCCAAAGATCTGGGAGTTCTTTAAGACGGCAATAAAGAAGAAACACAAGAACTCTTAAAGCTGACAGGAGAGGAAGTTCAGAAGACACAAAAGAGGACACAAGACAAGATCAGAATTATGAATTTGTACAGAAAAGGGACAAATTCTATCAGATTTGATCCCCCTTCCTCCCAATTTGGTAGCCAATTACACCCAACTTATTATCCAGTAGCAATGGACAACAGATGGAATGTAGCTTTTAGCTAAATCTGGTGCGCCCATCTCTTTGTTTATTGCAAACATTTAATGCAAGTGCACTTTGTCCTATAAAAACAAACTAAACTAAGTAGCACAGAGGCCTCGCATTGACTTGCTTCCGGTCAGATCAGTCGAATGAAGCACAGCAACTGGACACAAACCATAGTCTGCAGTGCGGAAAGAGCTTAAATTGAAGGGAAATGTAGGAACACAAGACCTTATTTTGAAAAAGTCCTAGAAATATGGGAACATAGGGATGACCCCTAAAATATTTGGTGCATAAAACATGTTCAGAACTCAGGAAAATAACTATTTTGTTCTTAAGTTGTCGTCTGCTGGTCAGAAAAGTCTTAAAAACAACATGAAGAAGAAGTGTGATGAAATCCAGATCGTTATCCTGCCATAGGAAAATAATGAGACAATATTTTTCCCACATTGCCCGACCCTAATGAAAAACATCTTCCTCCAGAAGAAGATAAAGTCTGCTAATGTTTACATGGCTTGTGGAGAACTGAGGACTACCTTGTTACTGTTTCATTGAGAAAAAAAACGTATTAAATAGAGATTTCATGTATAATTTGTATTATTCCAAAGTCACAGCAGGAGCTACTGGCCCTGAGGTATTCTGACAACATTACATGTGGCCCTCTTTGAAAAAAGTTTGGACACCCCTGGTATTAATCCACCTTTGTTTAGATCAGGGGTGTCCAAACTTTTTTTATACATGAAATCTCTATTTAATAATTTTTTTTTCTCAATGAAACAGTAACAAGGTAGTCCTCAGTTCTCCACAAGCCATGTAAACATTAGCAGACTTTATCTTCTTCTGGAGGAAAATGTTTTTCATTCGGGTCGGGCGATGTGGGAAAAAATATTGTCTCATTATTTTCCTATGGCAGGATCACAATCTGGATTTCATCACACTTCTTTTTCATGTTGTTTTTAAGACTTTTCTGACCAGCAGGTAACATTTTAAGAACAAAATAGTTATTTTCCTGATTTCTGAACATTTTTTATGCACCAAATATTTTAGGGGTCATCCCTCTGTTCCCATATTTCTAGGACTTTTTCAAAATAAGGTGTTGTGTTCCTACATTTCCCTTCAATTTAAGCTCTTTCCGCACTGCAGACTATGGTTTGTGTCCAGTTGCTGTGCTTCATTCGAGTAATCTGACCGGAAGCAAGTCAATGCGAGGCCTCTGTGCTACTTAGTTTAGTTTGTTTTTAGAGGACAATGTGCACTTACATTAAATGTTTGCAATAAACAAAGAGATGGGCGCACCAGATTGAGCTAAAAGCTACATTCCATCTGTTGTCCATTGCTACTGGATAATAAGTTGGGTGTAATTGGCTACCAAATTGGGAGGAAGGGGGATCAAATCTGATGCAATTTGTCCCTTTTCTGTACAAATTCATAATTCTGATCTTGTCTTGTGTCCTCTTTTGTGTCTTCTGAACTTCCTCTCCTGTCAATTTTAAGAGTTCTTGTGTTTCTTCTTCATTGCCGTCTTGCAGAATTCCCAGATCTTTGGCTTTGAGACAGGAAGTCCATATGAAGCTTTTTGAGACGTTTCTGGATGGAGTTTAGTTTTGTTTGTGTGTTTGAAAGAAACTACAAATGTACAGATGATTCAGAAGGTGATTAATTTCTGTGCTATAAATAACACGTTTTAAGATGGAAGCTTGGGGCCATAAATAAATGGACCTTGGGCCGCAATTGGCCCCCGGGCCGTACTTTGGACATGCCTGGTTTAGACACTTCAACGGTTTATTAGAATCAAACTAGTGGGATTTAAATGGACAGAAACGTAGAGTCATGTGACGATCAATCAATAATGTGAATATAGGTGAGGTGATAATGACCATGTGTGTGTGTTCCTCCATGTTGGTTTAATAAAGGGCTTACAGTCGGTCATATAGCCGCTGCTGTTGGAGGAAGTTTAGCTAGTATTGATATTTCTGGTTTATGCTATAATGGACGATGCATCACATCCACCAATTTGGTCGCCAAGCAAATTTAACATCATTTTAGAGGCAAAACTCCCCCAAAAAATCAACCAATTTTTAGGTATGCACGTGTGAAAGAGGCTATTTATTTTGCTACTCTAACTACGAATGTCGGCAGCCATATTATCGTCACTAACCTTACTTTTAATTTGTTTTTTTGCATTCTCAAATAGACCAATAGACCTAACGTCTCACCTGAGTGATATATGACACCTCAGACTCTCGGCTGCTGTATTTATGGATAAAATTGAGCAGCATGTGAGTCACTCTGTGTTCACATAATTCCCCATTAAATTTAGACCACAACACTTATCATGTAACTGTGGCCATTATGTGGTGTGTGATGACTAAATATTATCGTGTGTCATCTGATTACACCTGTTCTGCTGTCTAAATATAATCCTTTCTTTTATAATACAGTTATTTTTGTTAATAGTTGGTGTAAAAAAAGACAGTTTTTTAACATACTAACATGGACTAGAAATTACAGTTAATGGGACTTTGATGTGAAATCACTAGAGTTGAAATACGGTCTGTAAACCACACATGAAACTTTATTCTCCAAACATGCTTTAAAGGTGACATATTACGCTCTTTTGCATCAAAATATATTGGTCTAAGATGTCCCCAAAACATGTCTTTAAAGTTTATGCTCAAAAAAACACTTTGAAATCAGATTCTGGTCTGCCTGTAACCCCTCTTTTTCAGCCCTGCTCAGAACAGGCTGTTTTCTGTGTCTGTGCCTTTAAATGAGAATGAGCTCTCTGACCACGCCCCCTCAGTAAGTGGGTGTGGCCTCAGCTCTCCAGCACGTTGATCTAATGTTTACATGTTGGCTGAATATACACGGCTGCTCACAGACCCGCGTTACTTCAACCCTCTGAATCTGATCCAGAACCTGATCCTGACGGAGAGGCGCCTGCAGCAGGACCTTTCTGAACCACTGGTCACAGATTTAGTGTTTCTTGTTGTTTTATTTGTCAGTATGTCGACGTGTGTCTTGGTACACAGCTACAGACATGTAGCTATGTGGCTATGCTAACTAGCGCTAGCACTTTTCCATGGAAAATAAAAATGATCCACTAGATCTTCAAATCTGCAGACGTGGGGAGTCAAACCGACCTTTGTGTTTATTAAGACAGCCTACAACTAGCATGCCTCCCTCCTAAGCTCCTTGTTAGCACACATGTGTGCAGGGAATGAAAAACGGAGGAGGGGTTGAGTTGTATTTTATACAGTCTATGGGCTGAACAAGCTCCGAGCTCTGACTTCCTGTTACAGACCGGATGGCGTTGTGACGTATGAAAAACACTGAGAACTGAAACGGCTGGTTGCAGCACACATTTACAGAAAGGTGGAGAAATCAGAACAGGGGCAGAATGGATTCTTTTCATTTTCAGGGGGTTTGTAGACAGGGACACAGATTTCAGGTAGAGAACCATTAAAAAGTCCATTTTGCATGATATGTCACCTTTAAGATTTAAAGAGATGAAGATGCAAGCTGTAGTTTTACCATGCTGCCACCTCAGTTTCCTACACTTCCCACAATGCATTTCTCCCCTGACCCTCCCTGGAGGAGCAGCAGCAGCAGCAGGGTTCGCTGCGCTCGGCTCTCGGATTCACGTGTAGGTGGATGAAGTGAAAGTATAGATAGATCAAACAAGCGATTAGTCAAGAGGAAGAGTTGCTCACCTGACTCTCAAACCTCAACCTGTGTTATTTTCTGCCTCTGTGGGCGTCCGTGCCCACTGCAGCTGATGCCTCCCTGTTTGCTTTGTGAACACAGGAGCAAAATGGCGGCTCAAGAGAGGAGCTTTTTTTTTTTGTTTGTTTGATCCTGAAGGACAAACTGAAACTCCTCTCTCTTAACATTTTCCTTAAATCAAAACTCCTCGTTTGACTTTCAGAGTGCTTTTTAAGAAAGTTTCCAAAAGAGGAGAGGGAAAGTTTTCACGTTAAAACACTCAAATCCATCAGTATGCCTCCGGTCGCTCCGTCTGAGGATCAACTTTTCACATCCTGAGGCGAATCCTGTGATGGAGATTTTCAGATGATACAGCGGTCGTGTTAAAATGAAGGATTGCAAACAGGATTTCCTGACATGACAGGAGTATGAATAAGAAATGAGGGCTCTAATTGAACTCGTAAAGCACTTGGATTACTCAAAACGAGACCTTCAAAGACCTTGAGATGTGAAAGTTAAGTTTGACGTATCTGGCATGAGAATTCAAGTATGATAACAGCAAAAATAATTGAGTGGCGGTGGTTTAATCCAGTAACATGACTTTAAACAGGGCTTTTAGAGACGGACTGATGGAAAGAGAGGAGCAGAGATTGACAGGCGGAAAGAGAAAAACACATAATCTCTGATAAATTAATGAAAACAGAGAGTGAATCCGAGAGTCAGCGGCTGCCTCGTCCAAATGGCTCCCCGCTCACAGACAGAAAATGAAGCCCAGTTTGGCGGCTGTGGGAGCTTGTTCTTGGATCAGTTTCAACTTTTTGCCCAAAATGGTCGTTATTAGGACGCGGCTTTGGGGCGGACTTATCCAGGATCAGCTCCGTCCAGCTGCCAGAGAGTCAGATCAAACCAGCAGAGGTTCATCTGCTGGAGTCGCTGCTGCACGGCCAAACAGATGGAGCGGAGGACGTATAGATGGAGGATAAAGAGGGGGGATGTATGGCCCGGTGCATTGTGGGAGATTACTGTTGGGTTTATGATTCTGTGTTTATGTTTGCACTGAATCTATAACGGGCTACAGGGAAAGGATGTTTAATCATTTGGTATATTAATGAGTTTTCATGAACCATTCCTAAAAAATTCAAACTCTTACTGCAGCAAAGTTGGAAGTGCTCGCTCATACAGCATTATTATTACACATATGGAGACATTTTTCTGGCAACTTAAAGCAACAATTTGCTTTGTATTATCTCTGTTTTTGGTCTCCACCAATTCCTGAAGCAATTATCTGTCTCTGTAGCTGTTTAAAGCTCCACTATGTTCACAAGCTAGGTGCTAACTGTGTCTTCCTTCTGATTGGACAGATAAAAAAAGTTGGTTAATTAAAATGAGAGGTTATAAGAACAGTATAAGACAATTAGGTAAAATCAGATGAATACTAGAAAAAATGAAATAATGAAAATAAAATTAAAAAAATTCAATCAGGTGAATATTGGATTAATGGAATGAAATCATGACATTAAAATCAATAAATTAAAATCAGAAAAATATAGAAAAATAAATCGTGACAATAATATCAATAAATTAAATCAGATAAATACTAGAAAAAATAAAATCATGAAAATAAAATTAGAAAAATTAAATCAGATGAATATTGGATTAATGGAATAAAATCATTACATTAAAATCAATAAATTAAATCAGATGAATATTGGAAAAAAATAAAATCATGACAATAAAATTAATAAAATTTAATCAGGTGAATATTGGATTAATGGAATAAAATCACTTTATTAAAATCAATAAATTAAAATCAGAAAAATATAGGAAAATAAATCGTGACAATAATATCAATAAATTAAATCAGATAAATATTGGAAAAAAATTAAATCATGACAATACAATTTTTTAAATTAAATCAGATACATATCTGAAAACAATTCAATCACACAATTAAAATTGATAAAACAAAATAAGATAAATACCAGGTAAAAAAAATAAAATTATGACCATAAAATCAATTAAATAAAGTTAGATGAATACCTGAAAAATAAAATAACTTAAAATAAGATATAACTAAGGAATCACCATTATACCCAGGTTAAAAAGTTCAAAATGTTGTAAGCCTACTTCATAAAAACAGCTTTTGTCTGAAGTAGCTAGCTCATTCATTTGTACTCAGTTTATGGAGGGGATTTATTTTGCAAAGTCATTAGTTTTGAAGATATTAAGATAATAATAATAATTGTATTTGTAGAATAACATGGTAACCTTTCAAAACCAGGTTACAAAGTGCTTTACATGGGCAGCAAAATAAAACAGGCAGATCATAAAAAACACACAAGTCAAGATAAAGAAATAAAACATATTTTAAAAGACATAAAATTCCCCTAAAAGAACTCTAAAGGAATGCAATTATTTTAAAATATATAAGATGTAAAGTTAGGCGTAAATTAGCATGATTAGAGGTGGGGCTTAGGTGATTGACAGGTGGATATGATGTCACTGTTAGCCAGGAGGCTCTAAGCCCACCTCAGGTCTTTCTCTTTATTCATGGCCAACCAAAAGTCAGGGTGAGTCAGCATTTTCCAATAAGGCGACCACCATCATTGGGCTTCAAAACCCCTCTTCAGAAACCACTGACATCACTGAGATCCATATATATATATAGCCATGGCATGTGTTTATGGTTTTTATGTAGGTTGTCATGAAACAGGGTTATTATAAGAGGAGAAAATCCACATCAAGTGTCCCACTTTTCACCCCGTTTTAACGACTGCATGTCAACCCAGCCGTAAGAAGATTCTCTCGTCAGAGTCTGACTTTAGTTTGAACCTGAAAACCACCACGCCAAGACAGACTTCAATTTAACGTCCCCGCTCTCGTACAGGAACAGCACACTCATTGTGAAGTCAAGTGTTTTCAGCTGGATCCAAGAGAGGGGAACATGGGGGAATTTCCCGTCCCCCCCCCCCCACCCACCTCTCACTGCGATGGAGTCTGACTCCTCGGATCCCGTGGAGGATTGGGTCGTGTTATTGCGGTTGACGCTCGTAATAAAATGATTGACGGTTCGGAGCGGCAGTGGAGAAGCAGATCAGTGTCAGTTTTCCTGCTCGGGCTTTGACATTTCAGGGTTTCCAGAAGGCTGCACAAAATCTCTGGATGCAGGAGGGAGGACGTGTTTATGCTTTTAAGATCTTCCTGACACGTTAGTTTAAAGGTGACATATCACGCTTTTTTCATCAACATATATTGGTCTAAGAGGTCCCCAAAACATGTCTTTAAAGTTTATGCTCAAAAAAACACTTTGAAATCAGATTTTGGTCTGCCTGTAAACCCCTCTTTTTCAGCCCTGCTCAGAACAGGCTGTTTTCTGTGTCTGTGCCTTTAAATGAGAATGAGCTCTCTGACCACGCCCCCTCAGGAAGTGGATGTGCCTCGGCTCTCCAGCACGTTGATCTAATGTTTACATGTTGGCTGAATATACACGGCTGCTCACAGACCCGCGTTACTTCAACCCTCTGAATCTGATCCAGAATCTGATCCTGACGGACAGCTACGAACATGTAGCTATGTGGCTATGCTAACTAGCGCTAGCACTTTACCATGAAAACTAAAAATCATCCACTAGATCTTCAAATCTGCAGATGTGGGGAGTAAAACCGACCTCTGCCAGAAAGGCAGCAGGACCGTTCTGAAGGATTGGTCACAGATTTAGTGTTTCTTGTTGTTTTATTTGTCAGTATGTCGACGTGTGTCTTGGTACACAGCTACAGCTACGAACATGTAGCTATGTGGCTATGCTAACTAGCGCTAGCACTTTTCCATGAAAATAAAAAATCATCCACTAGATCTTCAAATCTGCAGACGTGGGGAGTAAAACCGACCTTTGTGTTTATTAAGACAGCCTACAACTAGCATGCCTCCCTCCTAAGCTCCTTGTTAGCACACATGTGTGCAGGGAATGAAAAACGGAGGAGGGGTTGAGTTGTGTTTTATACAGTCTATGGACTGAACAAGCTCCGAGCTCTGACTTCCTGTTACAGACCGGATGGCGTTGTGACGTATGAAAAACACTGAAAACTGAAACGGCTGGTTTCAGCACACATTTACAGAAAGGTGGAGAAATCAGAACAGGGGCAGAATGGATTCTTTTCATTTTCAGGGGGTTTGTAGACAGGGACACAGATTTCAGGTAGAGAACCATTAAAAAGTCCATTTTGCATGATATGTCACCTTTAAATAAATGATGAATAATAAATCTGGAAAATGTTGACCATCATTTACTGCTCCTGGTAAAAATTCCCATCATGCACACGTCTCTTCTCTGTTCAATTCACTCACGTCTCTGACATCTCTCTACTACAGTTTCACTCGATATTGGTCCTCGTAGTTATTTTTAATCTGTGGCTCCGCGCCTGGAGCTCCTAAAAAAAAAAAAGAGAGCGTCTTACAAATGCTGCCACAAAACAGTTCAGACTGCAGTTCCATGATTGCTCGACTGACTCGCGTTTGTTTTGCAAAGAGGAAGCAGTCGGAAGAGTCCTGTTTGTGTTTGCAGGTACCTGGATCTGACGACTGAAATAGACTCTTTGTTGTTGTTGTTGTTGAGAAAAGAAAGGAAACGCAGCACTAATGCACAAGTGCTGCAGGGTAAAACCATCAAGAGGGAGTTTTTATATTCACTGCTACACAATTTACCAACAGCATCCCAGAATAACTGAACTTATGTGGCTTTAAGTCTCGCAGCTGCAGCTGAACCAACACCTCTCTTTCAGTAATTCCTCCACCTTTATGTGAATTTTCATGCAACAAAATCATGCTTGCAACAAACTGAGGAACCAAACCAGCTCTATCTGGATCATTAATCCTGCGACAGAGCGTTAATGTCCTCGTTTCAGATGCTCTTACCCTCCATCTTTGGATTTTCTGTGATTTTATTCAGCACTGCAAAGGGTTAAACCAAAAACCTGAGCTCTCCTGCTTGTTGTAAATCCTCTCTGATGTGAACCCGCTGCCCCTGTCTGCGTGTTTTCTTGCTTGATACTGACACCTGGTGGTGATTTGAAGGAACTGCAACAACACTTAAAAGCAGCAGGATGACGATGGGGGGAAATAGCGCTCACCTGTCTTTTCAATATGCAAGACAGGGTGAAGAAAAGAGGGTACAAAAACTGTGATTCCTCCTCTTCCTCCATTTTGATCTGAGTGCGACGTGTTGCCTCTGTCTATAGGGTAATCCTCTTTATGGTCCACTCATCTCAGTGGGCCTCATTCTTGGCTCTGTGCTCTGGTGGATGAAGCATGATGGAGACACGTGACTGTGCAGACAGCCGCCTTTTCAGATGAGCACAACACCCTCGAGCTGGAGGGTCTGACCTGTGCAGGATGTAGACGCCAAATTAACGAAGCCGCCTGCTGATTATTATGTTTTCATTGTTTTTGTGCCGCTCCAGAGAGGAGACAAGTCTGCAAGTAGATGAACTTGGATAAAAGGTAGAGACCCTGAAAGAGAGTCAGAGGACAGTAGAAGGTAAAAAAGTGGCTCCAGTAAAAATCTTTAATGTGAAATCAGCGTCAACGTCATGTCAGGGAGGCTGGACACGATGAAAGTAATCGATCAGTCACAATGAAAGGCTTCAAAGTGAAAGTAAAGAGCCTGAGTGGTGGAGCTGAGTGAAGGGAATAACAGTAAAAAGATATTAGAAGATAAACACCTTAAGAGACAGTACTAGTATTTATGCTTCAGTGCTCTCCACCCCTTAGAAGCTACACCTCTGCTCCTTCTTTATGCACTCAGATGACACAGTCATTTAAATGCACATTGCTGATGCAACATTTTCATGTGGCCAATTTACCAAAAAAAAAAAAAATCTCAGTGGGATTGTCCTTTTTGGAAACATGGTGGCAAGAAATCCAGTTTTGCATAAATTAAATATAAATGTGTTGTTTTTCATAAATTAAAGCTCCAGTAAGGAGTTTTTGACTTGTTATGAAAAGGACTGAAATTAACACTGTTGCCTCTTTATGACCTACAAAAGCAAACAAGATCATAAACTTCAACATTTCCACATCAACACAGATGTGAGAGGTCTCACTTTGTCCACATGGGGCGCCAAAATCAAAACAAATTAAAGTTACTAACAGGAGCTTTAAAGTCCTGTCTGTGGAGCTAAAATCCACGTATCTCTTCATGATGCTTTAGAAATAACAAAAATGGGAATTAGAGTTGTTTTCAGAAATTAAAGCTCCAGTAAGGAGTTTTTGACTTGTTATGAAAAGGACTGAAATTAACACTGTTGCCTCTTTATGACCTACAAAAGCAAACAAGACATTCAACATTTCAAAATCAACACAGATGTGAGAAGTATCAGTTTGTCCACAGGGGGGCGCTAATATCAAAACAAATGAAAGTTCCTCACAGGAGCTTTAAAGTCGTGTGTGGAGCTAAAATCCACGTATCTCTTCATGATGCTTTAGAAATAACAAAAATGGGAATTAGAGTTGTTTTCAGAAATTAAAGCTCCAGTAAGGAGTTTTTGACTTGTTATGAAAAGGACTGAAATTAACACTGTTGCCTCTTTATGACCTACAAAAGCAAACAAGACATTCAACATTTCAAAATCAACACAGATGTGAGAAGTATCAGTTTGTCCACAGGGGGGCGCTAATATCAAAACAAATGAAAGTTCCTCACAGGAGCTTTAAAGTCGTGTGTGGAGCTAAAATCCACGTATCTCTTCATGATGCTTTAGAAATAACAAAAATGGGAATTAGAGTTGTTTTCAGAAATTAAAGCTCCAGTAAGGAGTTTTGGACTTGTTATGAAAAGGACTGAAATTAACAGCATTGCCTCTTTAGGACCTACAAAAGCAAACAAGAGCATAAACTTCAACATTTCATTTCAACATTGTCATTTTTTAAAGTCTGTAGTTACTGCAAGGGGGTCGACGTCGGACCACTTCACAGATCCGTTGCTGCTAATACTCAGTGAGTGAAACATTTTACCATTAAAAGAAAGTAGGTTGATATTTTATGCAAAAAAAATATGATGAATGCATGCACATGATTAAATCAACACAGATGTAAGAGGTCTCACTTTGTCCACACGGGGGCGCTAATATAAAAACAAACAGGAAGTTCCTCACAGGAGCTTTAAAGTCGTGTCTGTAGAGCTAAATTCCACGTATCTCTTCATGATGCTTTAGAAATAACAAAAATAGCAATTAGAGTTGTTTTCATAAATTAAAGCTCCAGTAAGGAGTTTTGGACTTGTTATGAAAAGGACTGAAATTAACACCGTTGCCTCTTTAGGACCTACAAAAGCAAACAAGATCATAAACTTCAACATTTCATTTCAACATTGTCAATTTTTAAAGTCTGTAATTACCGCAAGGGGGTCGATGTCAGACCACTTAACGGCTCTGTCACTGCAAATACACACAGTGAGTGTGACATTAGAAATAAAGCGTAAGAATTAGTGCTAGAAAATATGACATGATGAAATCAACACAGATGTGAGAGGTATCAGTTTGTCCACAGGGGGCGCCAAAATCAAAACAACAGAAAGTTACTTACAGGAGCTTTAAAGTGCTGCTTGTTCCAGCTGCTTCATTGACATATTGATGATTCTGGCCATGAAAATGATCAGTTTGAGGTTATTTTTTTAGCCGCAGCTCAGCCAAAAAATTGAGTCACATCAGGCAAATCAACTTATGATTAGTTTTTCTTATCAAAATAGAATAAAAGTGGCTACATGAAGAGAATATGTGGTACAAAACAGAAGTCAAATCCTGCATTTCTTCCCTGCTTCTTCCTTGAATACAAAGCTTTGATTAGAAAAGGACTTTTTGTACCTTGCAATGTTTTCAAACTCGACTTTATTGGACTGTATTACGACCCTCTCACAGCTGCTGTCTGTGAAAAAACACCACAACAGTGCTGTCATCGTCCTGTGTGGCTCCTCCGGTGGCCGAAGCGGCTCTGTAATCGTGTTATTCAGAGTTCACGTTAGATTTGATCCGATCTGCTGGGGATTGTCTCATCATCCTCTGCAGTGTGTTTCGCCCCGCGGCTCGGCTCGGCCGGCGCTCTCTCTGACATGTGACCGTCCTCGGCGCGGGGCAGATGGGCTCTAATCTGCAGATAAAACTGGATGATGATGATTGGACGGCTAAACGAGTAATTAAGCCAGTGTTTACGGCGTCTGAATGGACTGTGAGGCGGACTTTACTGGAAAATGTGGGAAACAATAAACCGTCGCTCTGCCTCTCACAGCCCGACATCACCTCTCCTTCTCTTTTTTTATTCATCTTCTGCTTCATGACATAAAAATAACACATAAACTGTCTGTTAAACAAGGTCCTGTGCAGCTGAGCTTGACCTCTGACCTCTCACCAACCCCCGGCCTTTTCATTAACAGCAGATTTGCAGTGGTGTTGTAAATCTCAGCGTCCACATCTGGCTCTGTCAAATGTTAACTCAAAGCCAATTTATGTCAGATCTGGAATCTTCTGACTCTGGCAACTCCAGAAGTCCCTGAGCTCCCTTGTACCGTAGGTTCCTCTGGATCTCTTTCACTGTGTGTCTAACATGAGTCTGGTCCTGCTGGAGGTTTCTGCCTGTTAAAGGAAGTTTGTCCTTGCCACTGTAACTTGCTAAATGCTGCAAAGTGCTCTGCTCATAGTGGATTAAGATGAGATCCTGTCTGTAAGATGGGACTGGATCTTATCCTGTCTTGGTAGACAAACTTCCTTTAACAGGCAGAAACCTCCGGCAGGACCAGACTCATGTTAGACACACATCTGCTGAGACCGTGTTGGAGAGAGGGATAGAGGGAGATGAAGAGAGAGAGAGAGGATAGTGGTGAGACGGATAGTGGTAGTTGTAGTAGCTGGAGTCTGGCATGTCCACAGCAGGAGGCCGTCTGCGGGAGCAATGCAGAGGAACCTACGAGACAAGGGAGCTCAGGGACTCCAGAAAGGGAGGGTTAAAGTAAGTAATGGGAGGTTAGGATAGGATCCCATGGTGTCTGTGTGCCAGTCCCCCGGCAGTCTAAGCCTATAGCAGCACAACTAAAAGCTGGTCCAAGTCTGAGTCAGCTTTAATGGTGTTTTTGAAAACTCTCAATTCAGCTACTGTCTCTTTAAGAACCCCCCAGCATTCCAGAACCCAGTGCTCTAAAGTTGACGTCAATGTTTCTCTTTTTAAATGACAAATTATGAGTCCTGTCTGTAAGAGGGGACTGGATCTTATCCGGTCTTGATGTTGGGTCTTTGAGTACGGTCTAGACCTGCTCTGTTTGGAAAGAGTCTTCAGATAAAGTTTGTTGTGATTCGGTGCTGTGTAAATAAAGGTTGATTGATTGATTGATGAGGGCGTACAGCTGATTCTAGTTTGAATCTGAAAGGCATGGATGTAATGGAGACTAATCCGTCTGCACAACATTTGTTTACATGGAAATCTTGAACTCTGACGATAAACCACAGTGATCCCTTCTGGTCCAAAGGTTAGGTGAACATAATGTTCTCTCTTCTGAGACTTTGTCCAGTCTGAGGTCATAAATGTTTTCAGTGTGTTCATGATCATTTCCTCCTGAAGCCTTCGAATAAAACATCACAGGAAGACTCTCATGAAAGCATAGTGACTCATCCTCTCTCTCTCTTTCTCTTTCTCAGGAGGTCCGTCGGTTCCTCAGGACGCTTCACCCTCCTCTACCTGCCCTCCGGGACCCTCCGGAACACCGCCTGGCCCCAACGGCAACAGTGACATCATGGTGAACTTTGACCCCGACCCGGCGGACCTGGCGCTGTCCAGCGTGCCGGGCCAGGAGGCGTTCGACCCTCGGCGGCACCGCTTCTCCGACGAGGAGCTGAAACCTCAGCCGATGATCAAGAAAGCCCGCAAGATGCTGGTCCCCAACGAGCAGAAGGTACTACATCTACCCACAAATCTTTGGATCTGACTCATTTCACCGCTTTCATGACTGCAAACTGCTCAATGCATCCTCAGCTGGGAAGTAGTCTAAGTTTCCTTTGGCGAATGCAGATTTAAAAGACTGAAACAAGCTATTTAGGCTTAAAGGAGGCTTGCTTTTACAGGCTAATAATCTGATTTATGTCTATTTCATTTAAAAACAAGCTTTGTTTGACATTAAATGATCAAGATTCTTCAAAATCAACACTTAATATCACTTTAACTTGACGTTTGACACTTTCTACTTCAAAAACAACTCAAATTTATTTATTTTAAAGTCACTTTTGTTAATTTCGGTGAAAAAAACCCCCTTATTTCTCAACAAAATTCTTCCAGGGAATCACCAATATCTCAACTTATTTCAGGACACAGACTCTAATTCCCAGAGATGTTGATAAATGACACACAGGGCAAAATATTCTTGCAGAACCAGCATGGAAATCCCACGTTTGGACTCATAAATGTTAAAGTAAACCAATCAGATCTGCAGTAAGAAGGAAAATAGAAAACCTAAATGAACTCAAAGCTTTTAAAATCTTCTCCCACTGAAGATCTGAGTCTCTGTGAGCGTGCTAAAGGTTCCCACCCTTTAAAAAAGCAGAGACTCACAGACCAGAGAGGTCAGGTTTTTCCTTTGGCCCAAGGCTCAGACTGTTCAGTTAAAACCCTGAACTCGCCGGAGACAAAGGCCACCGCTCTCTGACAGCTCCGGCACTGATGTGGAAAAATCTGGAGGAGCGTGACGCCCACTCGTATTGATGCCTCCTGACGAGAGTCCTAAAATATTTTCTACTCGGCTCATCGCACAGGAGCGGAGCGGCTCTGATCAATGGTTCATGTTTTCAGAGTTCAGCGCGGAGCAGCTGCGGCTCCTGAGGCGCCTGTAATTTATGGAGAGATGAAGGCGCTCACCTTCGCAGGTTTTTATAATTCATCTCCGAGCTGTTTGGAGGGAGAATTATCTCTGAGCGGCGTTGAGGATGAGGCTGAAATAGACTCTGCTCTGGTTGATATCAAGTGGAGGAATATCTGGCTTTCATCAGAAGTTACTCCAGAGAGTTTGAGTTTTCCATGAAGACAAATAATCAGAGAGTGATCCCAGAAGTTTTTTTTATTTCAAACAGGTTAATGATTTTTGTTAAATGTCAACACATCCTGTGAAAGTCTGAGAGGCGACTCCACCAGTATAAATCTTTCAGATTAAGATCTGGACAAGGTTTTACTTTCAATTTGGATTTCTATCTTTGTCTCCGAGTCCAAAAGTTTAATACAGCAATCTCTGCGGGTTCCAATCTCACCCTCATGAGATGAACTTTGATGCCCAGACTAAAATCAAAGTTGCTGCAACGCCTGAGTCACTATGATCCTCCATTTGATCCATGTTTACATGTTTGTTATTGTGCTTATTATTATTATTATTGGAAATGGTGCAGGCCATCTTATTTTGTATATATGTAGATCACTTGATTACTAGCATGCTTCTGTAGCCGTCTCTAAAAATGTCTGTGTCTTTTTGTGTTCCAATATCATACAGTAACAGAGGAGGTGGAGTGTGTTATAAATGAAAAACGTTACCAAAATTTGAACTGGATAATAAATAAATAAATAAATAACTTAATAAATTGATAAATAAATTGATAAATAAATAAATAAATAAGTTGATAAATAAATAAATAAATAAATTGATAAATAAATAAATTGATAAATAAATAAATAAATAAATTGATAAATAAATTGATAAATAAATTGATAAATAAATAGATAAATAAATAAATAAATAAATAACTTGATAAATAAATTGATAAATAAATAGATAAATAAATAAATAACTTGATAAATAAAGATAGTGAAATAAAACTGTTATAAGAATAAAATAAAATAATTAAAAATGAATTAAAAAAAGACTAAGATAAAATAAATAAAAACTGACAAAAATTTGAACTAGATAATAAATAAATAAATAAAAAGTGACTACAACTTGAGCTAGATAATAAATAAATAACAAAAGTAAGGTGAAATAAAACTGTTATAAGAATAAATGAATTAATAATGTTAATACAATTTTAATGTAGCACTGAAGCTAATGTAATACAAGCTATGTATTTAAACTCTAAGCTGCAAACGGTTAGCTTCACAACCTGATAGCCGCCTTTGTGCGATGCCAGCTTTGCTAAATATGACATTTTCTGACCTATAATGATACGTAATAATAAGAATTGTGTTAGCTGTGATTACAAAAGCAGCTGTAGTTAGCTAACATTGAAAACACAATCATACTTTGTTGTCTTAGACGAAGCAGCTGCAGTTTAGCAACTGTGCTACTGCCGTTATCTCTGTTAGCACAACATCTTCTCATTTTAAAGAACAACGGACCTTTTGTAATCGAACAGGAAGCTAACGCGCTGGTTGACCATGTAAACCAGCTACTCTCAAAGCTTAGCTACATGCTAGTGTTTGTTGCTAGCACAGTTAGCTCTGAATAATGTCAGTTATTATTAATGTTAGATGTTATTAATGATATTCAAAGTGAAATATCTTTGTCCTGTTTCTTCTTCTGGCTTTGATGTTCTGTAGTTGCACCTTTACTGAGCTGTTGCTCTCTTTCTTCCTTCCCTTTTTCCTCTCCTGTCATACTCTCTCTCTCTCTCATCGCATAACTCATCCCACGCTCTCCTCTTCTTTTTTTGTCTCTCTCCTATCCCCGTCCGTCCCCACACACCCCAACATACCAAAACCGCCGCTGACGACTACAGGACGAAAAGTACTGGAGCCGGCGCGTCAAGAACAACGAGGCGGCCAAGCGCTCGCGGGACGCCAGGCGGCTGAAAGAGAACCAGATCTCGGTGCGCGCCGCCTTCCTGGAGAGGGAAAACGGCGCCCTTCGCCAGGAGGTGGCCGACATGAGGAAAGAGCTGGGGCGCTGCAGGAACATCATCAACAAGTACGAGAGTCGACACGGAGACTTGTGAGGCGGCGAGGGAGACGAAGACACAGATGAAGGAGGAAGGGGTTCTTTTTGGGAGGGGAGGAGGAAATAAGAAAAGGGTACAAGGCAACCCAACAACAGCGGCACTTTAGTTGAAGTGGCGAACGGAGAGGCAGGCGTAGATCTGCAGCAAGCGCTGTGCGACACCGGGCGCAAACACGAAAAGTGTGTTTTTTAAGTGCGCGCTGTGCTTCAGGATTGCACGACAGGAAAGCACAGTGACGCCATCTTTTTTCCTGTTTGACTCTCTCAGTCTCTTTGTACATGCTGCTTTGTTGAACCCACACGACGTACTGTATCACCTTGTGTCACCTCGGCAGCTTACGTCACCTTCGGTGCTGTGCTTACGGCCGGTGTCGCACCACGTTTTTTGCAGGTAGTGCGTTCCAGCCGCTGCTCCCGGCCAGTTCAAACAGGGTGTTGAATTCACATTATGCCAGTGAAATCTCACTTTTTAAGCTCAAGGCACGGATACAAGCCAGGAGAGGTCAGATGTGTAATTTTTTCTATATATAGGACAAATAAAACATGTATATTTTTGAACTGGGCAGGAAGGCAAGACTAGTCCAGCAAAAAGGAGGAGGCTGACGGGAGGAGGAAAGAGGAAGAGGTGCAGGGTTTTCGTCCATAACGCAAAGAGATTTTGACATAGGATTATTGTATATTTTTCTATTAGCAGATAGTCAGGAGGATTTTGGAGATAATCTTTTGTATATTTTATATATGGGGCGGGGAGGGGCTGTTAGCTGGACAGTCACGGGGCCACATTTACGCTTTTCCTCCCAGCTGTTTATTGCTAAACAACAAATAATCTATTTTCGATTTCACGGAGCCGGTTAGTCAAGAGGCGAAGCGTTTCAGAGAATGTATCACGGTTGAATCAGGTATTTCACATGGTGCGAGACAAGGTGCGGTATCTTAGTAACGATTGTTTTTGGCGTTGGGGCGCGTTTAAAGCGGGGAAAGACGGTGAAACAAAAATTGTATAGTTTTGAGAAAAAAATCTTTGTGTCTTTTGTTTTTGTTTTTTTTTTCTTTGTGGGGCTTGTTCGAGCACTTGATTTGTTACCTTCTCTTTGATTCCGTGTCTGATTTTTGAAATAATCGCAGGGCTTTTATTTTGAAGGCGAAGGAGGAAAATAGAGAGGACAGCAAAAGGGAGCGACTAGCCATCAGAACGCCCGCTCAGCTCTTGGAGCGGGCGTTCGAAAACTACACAAGGGTGGACGATTTCGCTGGCAGGTTTCTGCGTTTACTTTGTGTCTCGCTCTCACGCTCACACTCAGACGCACTATTTGTAAAACAAGAACACGACGTGGTTGCAGTCTTTCTCTCTATTTACTCCTCAATTTGTCCAGGATGAGCAAAAATGAAATACTAACTGGTTTAGGGTTGATTTGCCCGGATTGAACAGTGACTGAGACCTTCAGCATGCAGACACACAACAAACACACGGACACACACACAACCTCACCCGGGTTTTGAAATCCTTATTGTTGTTGTTGATGTTGTTATGGACTTCTATGGTGCTGATCTGTTTGATCCTTCACCTGACACACACACACACACAAACATGCAAACACACACACGCAAACAAACATTTTAAAACACTTCCGACACACACAGTACTGAACTGCCTATACCCTTTCTTTGTCTTTTAATCTCTCTTTTGATTTCTTTCTTTTGTTGCATATTGTATGGATAAATCGTATATAGATTTACACACAAACACGTGTCTATACCTCTCCTTCAAACTTTACCCAATGAAAAACCAGAAATGCACCCTACTGCTACTGTACCATAAAACTGTACTATTGAATATTGAACTATTCTCTCACTAGATATATATGTATATGATATATGCTTGAATTATGTGATTATAGTTGTAATATACATAATTGAATATATTACAGAAAAACCCATTTGAATCATTTTGTCCGTTTTTTCTCAGGTGTTTTTGTCTGAGGTATTAAATACACATTAAAAAAAAAAAGTCTTTGATTTGACAGAATTTATGTTTTTTTTTTTTTCTTTTGGGGGGGATTTAAAATTGATTTTCCTGTATTGAAACATCATAAACCTGTTTGGTTATATTTTGATTTTGTTAAATAACCCCACTTTATCATAACTAACAAACTCTGGAGCAGAAATCTCTGAATGTTCACTAAGCCCCGCCCCCTGGCTAGAACTTCTCCTTATATGGTGCCAGACAGATGACACTTATTTCATTAAAATGTAATATATTTCAAACTGAAATGAACACACATCCTTGTATCTTTAATCCAGGGATGACATTTTACAGGTTCAAGTCAAAGCTGTTGATCGTGTTAGGTAGCAACTGCAAAGATGCTCATGATTATTAGCATTATTTTTCGACTGCAGGAACTTTACCCCAGAACTGGGGACTTGACCCCAGAGCTACATGCGTTTCGACCGGAGGAACCAGGGTCTAAATTTAGTTCAGGGGTAGTTCATTTCCCCCTGAAAAGCCCCTGCTTTGGGGGTAGTATGATGTCTGTGGAGTTTACACGGTTGTTGAAACACAGAGGGAGTTCCTGGAAATGCATACTTGTTTAGTTTTTATTAAGAATTCAAAATATTATTTAATATATATTTTTTCCTTCATACGTCACTGGCTTGATTTGCACAATCTACCCAGGACTTCAGCTTGTGGTCGAAATGCAGACAACCATGGGGGCACAGGAACCTTTTAGTTCTGGGGAAAGTAGTTCTAGGGGCTAAAAGACCCCGGTCGAAATGCACCTATTCATGGGCTTTAACCCTCCTGTTACCTTTAAATTTACAAACATCTTTTATCCTTGGGGTCAGCAATTTAAACCTCCAGAAAGTGATTGTTACCCATGTTTATGTTTCTTTGGTGACTTTCTAAATCGCCCTTTAACCCTCCTGTTATGTTCGTTTCTCTGGGACAGCAACAATGTTCCTGGGGTCAACTTGACCCGGGGGATATTTAATTATCTACCCCAAAAAATCCAAATAAACATGATTTTAATCTCATTATTAACTACATGACTAACCTTTTAAATCAATATTTAGTGCATTGGTGTTCTTTAATTCTCACAGATCATGGTTCAATGAGGATAACTCACTCACTTGTTTTTTATGAAAATTCATGTTAAACCTTTTTTTACTGTACACTGGAAATACCTAAATATAAATACAGTAGTTTTAAATTACTTTTTGTTTATTTTATTTAACATTTTGAATTTCTTTCATTTTATTAATAATTTATTTTTAGATTTTTTGGACTTTAAAATGGGTCAATTTGACCCGTAACATACCAGGAGGGTTAAATAAAATATGTTTCAAGCATAAACGCAATTTAAAGCATTAGACTTAGACTTTACTTGTAAAAACAGAACATCAAACTGCTGTGAGTCTGTCATGCTCTCGTCTGCCCTGCCTTGTTTCTATGTTATCTAAACATATGACACAGGACTCATCATTGAATATCTCTAGAGACATGGTGGCTGGAAATATTATATCTCAATATAAAGGTTGGCGGTTCGATCCCAGCTCCTGCAGTCACATGTGGAAGTGTCCTTGGTTACAGTGACCTCAATATCATCCAAAAACAACAAAAACAAATGTGTGTAAAATGTTGATATTTCTTATGTTGTATACAAATTGACCCCAAGGAACACCAAAATTGAACATATCAACATTTAATTAGGAAAAGTCATGAAATATGAAGCCAAAAAAAATGATGTTAGTCATTCATTTAGAGACGTTAAACATTGAATGGGGTCCAATTGACCCCAAGGATGATAGGAGGGTTAAATGTTCTGTTAGCTAGGACAACAGTATTTGGTTAAATCTGGGTCCTTGATTCTGAACAGACAAAGCTCTATGAGTTAAGACTAGGACTCTCATTTCACCTGTTGAAGTGAGTCAAGCTTGTAATAACAGATCTTATTAGGGCTAAAGTTCCATTGCTGTGTTCAATGTTTAACCATTACGACCCTAACCCTGAGGTTTTAGAAGTTCCTTAGAGCAACTTCAAGGATCTATACAGTTCTAGTCACAGCTGCTCTCAATGACAAATTTCATCTTTTGTAGCTAGCTAGCTTGCTAAATTGGCGATTGTTAGCCTGTGACGACCAACTAAAGCTTCAATTAGTGGTTTTAACTGGTTATGAAACAGACATTAATTGTTTTTTATGGACCTAAAAAAGCAAATAAGATAATCAGACAAAAAGGGCAAAAATTTCTATGCTGTAATTTTCAATTTTGTAATCAACTTTATATATATATATATATAGCATCTTTCATAAATATAAACATGCAGCCCAAAGTGCTTCACAAAATAACAGAGAAAGAAAACAACAGCAATGGTAAAAATTAAAAAAGGCATTATTATAAATAAGATACTTATAAATAAGATCAAATAAAATCAACACAGTAAAATTAATAAAATGAGTAAGAGAGGAAAGAATAAGATCAGATGAATAGAGGGAATAAAATAAATAATGAAATAAGATAAATAAATGTTAAAGCAATGATTAAAATAATAATTATGCAGTCCAGGGGTAAAGATACATTACTCCAAATTACAAGCTAGAGGCTAGGTGAAATATTTTCACAGTACAGTGAAGAAAAACCTCCTTTTATGAGCTTTTTCTGTAACAAAAAGTCATGATGAGTAATTGATTTGACTGTAAAAAGAAGCTTTTTTTGTTTGAAATGACTTCTACATGTAAACACAGCAACAAAAGGAATCCTTCTTGGAAGCTAAATCTTATACTGATCTACTGATGCTGTAGTAGGAGGGGTTTAGTGAACATTTCATTCAGAGCTGCTGTGTCTTCATGAAGAGAGGGCGACTACACCTCACTTTAAAACGATCAGAAGGATCTATTCCCCACGTTCTAGTCACAGTTTCTCATTTTGAACTCACTGTTTTTGTTCTCACTCTTTCTTTCTTTCTTTCAGTCGGTCACTGCAACAGCTTGTGATTTCATTTCCTCTTGAATCCTCTTTTAATCCCCGAGACAACAACGCACACTTTATTTCCCCCATGATCCTTTTTTCTGTCGCCCACCATTCACAGAGACTTACAGTAAGCTAACCCCCAGGTGTATTATGGGAGCTGTAGTTCTATATTGATAAATAAATATATATATATATATATATATATAATATATATATATATATATATATATATTCCTTTTTCTTGTCTCTTTTTTCCTTTTTTTGGGAATATGTTGAAATCTGATACACGGACACACAAACTTTTGAATTCAGATCCCCGGGAAGAAAAGTCTCAGAGCTGCTTACGTTTCCGTCTTTGGATGGAAGAAGAAAGCCATGTGTATTTTTTCTTTTTGATATCTGGGATTTTTTGGATTTCCTCACAGACAGTTTCAGACAAACTTTTTGACAGTGCTATTTTTCTATGTGACTGTGTTGTTGAGCGTGTTACAGCTTTTTCTGGTGGGCCATTGAGGCGCACTTCTTCACATAATGACAGTGACAGTTTTGCTGTACGATGAAACAGCATCGCGGGTATACTGACAATAATTATGATGAAAACAATAATGTACACAGCCTTGTTATTTCCTTCAATTTTGTGGATTCTCAGCTAACTTCTCCATGTTGTGACTGACTGTTATGAACTACAAGTCCCATGAGCGCAACACTACCCCCCAACTCCTCACCAGTATTGTGTGCTGTCCACAGGGATGATGGCATATGTGGTTTGGCTTTTTCCCCCCAAACACCAATAAAGGCTTATCCTTACTCACAGACAGCTTTTTCGGGTGTCCTTCTGTGTCATCTGAAAGTGTGTAAGGATGTGAGGTGATCTTCTGTTGGAGCTAATGTGTAAAGTAACATTGTGTGCGGTTCTTTCAGCGGCCACTAGAGGCTGCTTTTTTAGAAAAACGAAACAAAAACACACATTGAATTCTAGAATGCATCAAAGCCATTTTATTCCAGAATGCCATCTCAGTCTTTGATGAAGAGGATAAAAACTACACAGAATTCAGGAATGCATCAAAGGGATTCTGGCATGCATCAAAGGGATTCCGGAATGCATCAAAGGGATTCTGGAATGCATCAAAGCGATTCCGGAATGCATCAAAGGGATTCTGGCATGCATCAAAGCGATTCCGGCATGCATTAAAGCGATTCCGGAATGCATCAAAGGGATTCCGGAATGCATCAAAGCGATTCCGGAATGCATCAAAGCGATTCTGGCATGCATCAAAGCGATTCCGGCATGCATCAAAGCGATTCCGGCATGCATTAAAGCGACTCGGAATGCATCAAAGCGATTCCGGAATGCATCAAAGCGATTCCGGAATGCATCAAAGGGATTCCGGAATGCATTAAAGGGATTCCGGAATGCATCAAAGCGATTCCGGAATGCATCAAAGCGATTCTGGAATGCATCAAAGCAATTCTGGCATGCATTAAAGCAATTCCGGAATGCATCAAAGGGATTCCGGAATGCATCAAACAATTCAGTCTTTGATGAAGAAGATTAAAAACTACACAGAATTCCAGAATGCATCAAAGCAATTCCAGAATGCATCAAAGCAATTCCAGAATGCATCAAAGCAATTCCAGAATGCATCAAAGCAATTCCAGAATGCATCAAAGCGATTCCGGAATGCATCAAACAATTCAGTCTTTGATGGAGAAGATTAAAAACTACTCCGAATTCCAGAATGCATCAAAGCCTTTTCTCCAGTCTTTGATACATTCTGGTATTCGGTGTAGTTTTTTAATCTTCTATTGTTATGGTATTAAAAAAGGTGACTTCAGAATCTTTTACCTGCTATCAGGGGGTTTAAATGTCTTTGTCGCAAAACCAAGAAAACACTGCTTCTATAAAAATATGTCCGTATATCTTCTGTGATGCAAAAAAAGAGTCATGAGTGTCTGCTTCAAATCAACACAAGAATCTGTTCTGCCATGGACTGAACCCACCTGAGGGACCTTCAATGCCTTATCTGTAAGTCTAATGTGTGTTAAAGGTTAGCGTGACGCTAGTACCGTCAATCAATCAATCAATCAATCAATCAATCAATCAATCAATCAATCAATCAATCAATCAATCAATCAATCAATCAATCAATCAATCAATCAATCAATCAATCCAATCTTTATTTATACAGGGCTAAATCTCAACAAATGTTCTCCTCAGAATCTTTCCAAACAGAGCAGGTCTAGACCGGACTCTATGTTCTATTATTAACAAAGACCCAACATCAAGACAGGATAAGATCCAGTCCCATCTTCCAGACAGGACTCAGTCTGATCTCATCTTAATCCACCATGAGCAGAGCACTTTGCAGCATTTAACAAGTTACAATGGCAAGGACAAACTTCCTTTAACAGGCAGAAACCTCCAGCAGGACCAGACTCATGTTAGACACATATCAGCTGAGACCTAACGTGTTGGAGAGAGGGATAGAGGGAGATGAAGAGAGAGAGAGAGATGATAGTGGGGAGACGGATAGTAGTAGTTGTAGCTGCTGGAGTCTGGCACGTCCACAGCAGCAGAGATCCAGAGGAACCTACGAGACAAGGGAGCTCAGGGACTTCAAAAAGGTCTAAGAAGAGAGAAAAGAGAGGGAGAGGAGAAGAAAGAAAAAGAGGAGAATAAATGATGAAGGAATGATGGGAGTGAAAGGACGGGATAAGGAAAGGATTCATAAAGGATGAAGAAACATGGAAAGAACAAAGAGAGAAAGAAAGAAGGGAATGAAAGAAGAAATAAATGAAAGAAAGAAAGAAAGAAAGAAAGAAAGAAAGAAGGAAGGAAAGGAAAAAAGAATGAAAGAAAAAATAAATGAATGAAAGAGAAATAAAGAAAGTAAGAAGGAAGAAAAAAGAAAAAAGAGAAAGAAGAAAAGAAAGCATTAAAGAAAAGAAGGGATGAATGAAAAAGAAAGAAAGAAAGAAAGAATGATTAACAGACCCAAAAAAGGAATCTACGGCAGAGATCCAGAGGAACCTACGAGACAAGGGAGCTCAGGGACTCCAGAAAGGTCTAAGAAAAGAGAAAAGAGGGAGACCAGAAGAAAGAAAAAGAGGAGAATAAATGGGGAAGGAATGACAGAAGGAAAGGACTGGATAATAAAAGGATTCATAAAGGATGAAGAAACATGGAAAGAACAAAGAGAGAAAGAAAGAAAGAAAGAAAGAAAGAAAGAAAGAAAGAAGAAAGAAAAGGAAAAAGGAAGGAAACTAAGGAATGAAAGGAAGAAAGAAGAAAGGAAAGGAAGAAAGAAGAAAAGGAAGGAATGAAAGAAAGGAAAAAGGAATGAAAGGAAGAAAGAAATAAGGAAGAAAAGAAAGAAGAAAGGAAAGGAAAAAAGAATGAAAGGAAGGAATGAATGAAAGAGAAAGAAAGAAAGTAAGAAGGAAGAAAAAAGAAAAAAGAGAAAGAAGAAAAGAAAGAAAGAAAGAAAGAAAGAATGAATAACAGACCCAATAAAGAATCTACGGCAGAGATCCGGAGGAACCCAAGAGACAAGGGAGCTCAGGGACTCCAGGACGGTCTATGGTTAGTAACTTTAATGGGACAGTGATTTTAAGATACAGAGTGAGGATTTAAACAGGAAATACAAGATATTGCTGTTGTGATATATAATATAAAAGCTAATAAAAACAATATTTCCACACTGTCTCCTCACATATTTAATCTTCTATAAGTCTTTACATTTTAATGGCCGTCTTGGAGAGTCAGAAGTTTCCACATCCAACATAAGCGGTGATAGTGGTGAGACGGATGGTGGTAGTAGTAGTTTAGTAGTTCCTGTGACACGACTAGCTAGGTCGTTTCTGCACAAGGCCGCCTTCTAGCTTTAAATAAGTCTGAAAAGAAGTCAAATTCTCATCCTTATGTTTGAACCTCCTCGTGTTTTACCTTGATGCCATCTTGGCCGATCACACACACACTGCTGGTGTGGCGGTGTTTACCTCAGCTCCACCCTGGCTGCACTCTGCTGCCAAAATTGGATTTTTCTGTCTTCAAACAGCCACCATGGAGGACGCTTAATCCAAATCCCCCTGAAACCACATGACAGCTGACATCACAAACACCACACAAATATCTTCAACCCTGAAACGCAGCGCTCTTTTCTTGCTGCTGAAATCAAACTGGTTTCTTTTTTGTGCTGGATGAAGATGAAGATGTAGAGAAGGCAAGTCAGGAGTGATGTTTTTATAGAAATACACCTGACACCTTTCAGTCCTGAGCTCCAGCTGTCCCTCGCTGTAATCTGTAACGTCTGATGCTTTAACTGGGTGAATTATTGCACATTAACTGAATGTTTTACTCTGAAAGTGCAGCAGCAGACCATTGGGAGGCACTCAGACCCTTCTGACAGCTCTCTGCTCACACATCAGATCCACAATGACAGTGTGTGTGTTAGTGTGTGTGTGAGTCTCATTAAATCTTGTACAGAATGTGCAGTTATGAGTGTGTCTGACGGGCTGCATGTCCTAATGTGTGGACATACAAGACAGTGAAGCTCCTGGAGCGTATTTATGTAACAGACACCAGCCTGCTCTGTTAACCCCCTCTGCTTCCCCCTGTGTGTGTGTGTGTGTGTTGTGTGTGTGTGTGTGTGTGTGTGTGTGTGGGAGTGGATCGCCTCACTCACCACCTGTATCTGGTGGGTTGTTTCAGCTGTTCGGTGATGTTTGCGTCACCAGATGCCCCCTTCGTCACGCCGCACTCCATCTGCCCAAGCTGGTTGCCGACACTTGGAAAGCCAAAGCGTGCTAAATCGAACCCCGCTCTGTGCCACGCTGTGCCGACCCGTGCCAGGTGGTGCCAGGCCCCAAGACTCCTGAACGTGTTTACAGTCTGACTGGGCGGGGAGTCTCTGGGAACACGTTTCTGAAAGCCATTTCACAACATGCAGCTTCATTTTTCTGCTGTTTTTTTTTCTTTTGATATGAATCCTCAAGAGGAGGTAGAGATAGCAGATCATTTAACGAAGGTCCAGATCCAGTCCCCTCTTCCAGACAGGACTCAGTCTGATCTCATCTTAATCCACCATGAGCAGAGCACTTTGCAGCATTTAGCAAGTTACAGTGGCAAGGACAAACTTCCTTTAACAGGCAGAAACCTCCAGCAGGACCAGACTCATGTTAGACACACACATGCTGAGACTGTGTTGGAGAGAGGGATAGAGGGAGATGAAGAGAGAGAGAGAGAGAGAGAGAGAGATGATAGTGGGGAGACGGATAGTAGTAGTTGTAGCAGCTTGAGTCGGGAGAAAAGTGAAGGAGACCAGAAGAAAGAAAAAGAGGAGAATAAATGGAGAAAGAATGTTTGAAGGAAAGGACGGGATTAGAAAAGGAGACAGAAAAAGAAAGAAAGATAGAAAGAAAGAAAGAAAGAGAGAGAGAAAGGAAGAAAGAACGAAAGAAGGGAATGAATGAAAGAAAGAAAGAAAGAAAGAAAGAAAGAAAGAAAGAAAGAAAGAAAGAAAGAAAGAAAGAAAGAAAGAAAGAAAGAAAAATAAAGAAAAGAAAGAAGGACAGAAGGTAAGGGAAAAATAGAAAGAAAGAAAAAAAGAAAGAAAGAAAGAAAAAGAAAGAAAAGAAAGAAGGACAGAAAGTAAGGCAAAAGTAAAGAAAGAAATGAATGAATGAAAGAAAGAAAAAAAAACAAAGAAAAGAAAGAAGGACAGAAAGTAAGGAACAAGGAGAAAGAAAGAAAGAAAGAAAGAAAAAAAGAAAGAAAGAAAGAAAGAAAGAAAGAAAGAAAGAACGAATAACAGACCCAAAAAAGAAATCTACGGCAGAGATCCAGAGGAACCTACGAGACAAGGGAGCTCAGGAACTCCAGAAAGGTCTATGGTTAGTAACTTTAATGGGACAGGAAGAGTTAATTTCTAATCATAACACTTTTATTATAAGCCATATTGTTAGGGGTGATATGCAAAGTTTTGTGACCTTTAGACTGGCGCTCATAGGGGAAATAACAGACACGTTTAATTCCTATTAAACCATGACTGGGTTCTCTGATAGTGCTGCACGGTGCTCCTTTAAATGCCGAGAGGACGCCGACTTCAGAAGCTATCAGACTGGACGGCCGACCAACATCCAATAACTTCGAAGGAACCAACATCAAGACAGGATAAGATTGGAGTTGAATACATTCAACAAAACTCATACCATGCTATCATTCGTGGCTGCTTCATGTCTGTTTCTTCACTTTGTTAGACGTCTCTTTCACTCAGCTCCTCGTGTTGTGCTGTGTCTCGTCTTCTTATCTCTGCTGATCAGACATCTACCACCAATCTTGAGTTTTGTGCTCACAAATTAAATGGAGTAATATAAAAAATGTCCTCAATGTTGTTCAATGATACTATCGGTTTTTTATCACATTGTCAACAGGAAGAGGTGACATCATAAACAGACATTGTGAAGGGCTTGACCAATCAGAGTCAAGTATTTAACACAGTACGAGAGCCGGGTGGATAATTCATGCTGCTGGGAAGGTGTGTCCACCTATGTGTGTGTGTGTGTGTGTGTGTGTGTGTGCGTGTGTGTGTTTCTTCAGACTCAGGAGAGAACTGGGTGAAAGGTGAACTCAGTGTTTCCCCACGAGTCTCAATGGGAACCAGATGGCCGACATGGACACACACGTGACTGTGAATCGAGTAATTTTATCTCCTGTAGGGTTGGTTGAATATTTACACCATGTGTGTTTTTGTGTGTTTGTGTGTGTGTACAAAAAACTAAGGAAGAAAAACATGTGATCAGAAAATAAACAACAGAATTATTCACATATTCTGAAAAGAAAATCTGTTTTTATCACATATAATCTCATTTAAGGCCGAATAATTCTCTTCAGTTTGATGCTGAGACATGAATAACACACTCACACAGTCCTCCAGCCTGAAGCCGCTCTGTCATCCTTTTAGCCTCACTGGTTGCCTTGACAGCCACACAGGCATGTGTGTGTGTAGTCACGTGTGTGCAGAGTGTCAGCCTCCCTCTAATTCTTAGAAATGTTTACCCCCTCAGCTTCCACTCACTGGACTCCATAATAAGTCTCTGTGTCTGAGGAAAACGTGCTTCAAGATCAAGAGGGGGGAGCTGCAGTGCCCTCTAGTGGCCGGCTGTATAAAAGAAAGGAAAAACTACACTGATGGATAATGAAACTACATTTTAGAGAAGGAGGAGGAGTATTTTGGCTCTCTATAAAAGTCCTAAAAGTATCAGACACTTAATATTTTGTATTATTTTGTTTTTTCTATAAGATGTATTCTTTCCTTTTCATTTATTAAATGTTCCCATACATGGACAGGGACAGTTTTTACCATCAAAAATGGTAATAAATAATCAAACCATGAATCTTTCTGGAGTCCCTGAGCTCCCTTGTCTCAGATCAAATCAGCATAAGAGAAGGAATGAACATAAAGGTCTTACAAGAGTGCTGGTTGAGGCTTCTGAAGCAAATCCAAGGCCTTCTTTTTAGTCCCAAACTCTGTGAGTGTCAATTTTTTAAGGATGGTTTTAAGGATGCTGGATGATAAAGTTAAACCTTGGCAAACATGTCGAGGATGTCGTACCCGTGAATTACTGATAAATGTTTCAAATGACTGATTTTGACTCTTACATATCAGCATCATGATGTCATTTCAGCAAACTGTAAATCACATGTAAAAATAATAATAATAAACCTCCACTTTTAAGAGTAGGCTTCAAACTTTCCTTTTTGATAAAGCTTATGATTAAAGCTGGCTCAGGCTTGGACCAGCTTTTGTTATGCTGCTATAGGCCTAGACTACCGGGGGAACTGGCGCACTGACACACTGGGATCCTAGCTCACCCCCTTCATCACTTACTTTAACTCTGCCTGTCCCATTAAAGTTACTAACCATAGACCTTTCTGGAGTCCCTGAGCTCCCTTGTCTCATAGATTCCTCAGAGCTGCCGTAGACGTCCTCCTGCTGTGGACGATCTGGACTACAGCTGATACGGACGTACTGGACTTCAGCGGCAACAGCTTCTACTACTCGTCTCACCACTATCACCTCTCTCTCTTACTCCCCTCTATCTGTCTTTTCAGACCCAACTCAGTCGAGGCATGATGGCTGTCTAACATGAGTCTGGTCCTGCTGGAGGTTTCTGCCTGTTAAAAGGAAGTTTTTCCTCACCACTGTAACTAGCTAAATACTGCGATGTGCAATGCTCATGGTGGATTAAGGTGGGGTCAGACTGAGTCTTACCCTGTCTTGAAGTTGGGTGTCTGTTCATAATTTGACATAGAGTGGTCTAGACCTCCTATGTTTGTAAAAGAGTCCTGAGATAACATTTGTTGTGATTTGGCACTATACAAATAAAGATTGATTGATTGATGTAAAGCCTCTGCGTCACGCACAATTAACAGCGAAACTGGGACCCACCAGCTCCATCAGACAGAAACCGCTTGGTTCTGTGATTGAGTCAGCCGTACCTTCGCGTGTCTGTCAGTGTGAGCAGACAGCAGGTCAGATCGGTGTTTAACGGTCACATCTGTTGCCGTCTCTCTGTGAGGACGTCTCTCCAAGGCTCTGTTTGCCCTCAAAAACCTTCAGCGGCAGCTCCACCTGATCCCAGCCAGCTGTCAATCACACACCAGCTCCTCTGGAAACAGACAGGTAAGTGTGTGTGTCGGGTTACACTCCCTGTGAACTTCAAAACTAAATAGTGAGGTAGGTAGATAGAAGGATTGGATGGGGATTGAATACATTCCACACAGATGAGGATCAAAACCTCTCAAACGTAGATCTTACAGGGACATTTTGACAACTTGAATCTACAGGCTCACTTTGTCAAAACACCTTCTATTAGTCAAACTTGGAGCACATTTCAGCACCACGGACAGAGACGCTGGTTTTGCATTTTTTTGCCACTTTCACGTGAAGTTTTTTCAGATGTAAAAGTTGAGAAAATGATCAACAAAACATAATTCAATGAAGTCAATAACACGGTCATTCATTGCAGCTCAGTTAACAATCATTCCATCAATCGATCTTCATTCATATAGTCCCAAATCACAACAGATGTTATCTGAAGACTCTTTCCAAACAGAGGAGGTCTAGATCAAGGATAAGCTCCAGTCCCATTTTACAGACAGGACTAAGTCTGATCTCATCTTAATCCACCATGATCAGAGCCTAACCCTAATCCAAACCCTAACCCTAATTCAAAACCTGACCCTAATCCAAACCCTAGCCCTAATCCAAACCCTAACTATAATCCAAACCCTAACCCTAATTCAAACCCTAACCCTATCCAAACCCCAACCCTAATTAAAACCTAACCCTAATCTAAACCCTAACCCTAATCCAAACCCTACCCACTCCAAACCTAACCCTAATCTAAACCCTACCCTAATCCAAACCCTAACCCTAATCCAAACCCTAACCCTAATTCAACCCTGAACCTAATCCAAACCCTAACCCTAATCCAACCCTAACACTAACCCTAATCCAAACCCTAACCCTAATTCAAACCCTAACCCTAATCCAAACCCTAACCCCAACCCTAATCCAAACCCTAACCCTAATCTAAACCCTAACCCTAATTCAAACCCTAACCCTAATCCAAACCCTAACACTAACACTAACCCTAACACTAACACTAATCCAACCCTTACCCTAATCCAAACCCTAACCCCAACCCTAATCCAAACCCTAACCCTAATTCAAACCCTAACCCTAACCCTAACCCTAATCCAAACCCTAACCCTAATTCAAACCCTAACCCTAATTCAAACCCTAACCCTAATCCAAACCCTAACCCTAATTCAAACCCTAACCCTAACCCTAATCCAAACCCTAACCCTAACCCTAATCCAACCCTAACCCTAACCCTAATTCAAACCCTAACCCTAACCCTAATCCAAACCCTAATCCAGTTTATAAATTAAGACTGATTGATGATTGATTGACGTCATGACACTGTCCCTTTCCTTATTTGCACACGTAAACAAGGGGTCAGTCTTTCGGTCTTATTGCTGAGATTAGGAATGGAATTGGGAAACCAAGGTTTGTTCCATGTGTTCCAAGTTTCCTTGTTGGGATGTATTCCTAGTATCTCTTAAAGAATTTCAAGAAGCCCCTCTGAACAAACCTGCTTCAGTTCCTGCATGCTGGATTCATCTTTGGAATCTAGAGTGTGAACTGTGGAGTATAATCAAGTGTAAATTGGGGAAACAGGACCTGGACATGCTCCTAAAAACACAGACAGTAAAGTGTACTCAACCTGCATCAGTTAATCCCTAAAACACACACACACACACACACACCTCTCCGTATACCTCACAGCTTGAGTGTGTTTCGGTGTGTGTGTGTGACGATGAGGCAGGCAGTAAAATGTCAGAGGCAGCATACTGATGAGAGAATCAGGCGCTCTGATCTAATTGTCTCCAGGATGCAGCTCTCCAGGTTTCTGTGGGGTCTCTATTAAACAGAAATGCATTGTGGGAGTCTGGTCACGCATATATCAGCGCTGAGCTTTTACTGCAATATCTCATCCTCCAATGCCGCCATGAGTGCATGGTTGGAAACTTGGGAGAGTAATGTGTGTTCAACAGATCACATCATCACTTTTGGGTGCTTGCTGCAAATACTCATCCACAATCAATCCTTCATGTGCTGGATTCTGTATTCCAGACCAAGTGCAGATCTGATCCCCTGAACCGTGCCGGTCTGGATCAGGTTATCTGTACAGCCCAGGTTTCCATTGTGGTTTAACCTCAGTCAGAAGTCAGCAAAGTGAGTAGAGCGATAAACTCTGGGGTTAAAACCTTAAGCGCGCCCTTTGAGCTTGTTGAGCCACCTTACTAAGGGGAATTGAACTCTGTGAGGTAGCCATACCAGTTCTGGACCCCCTGTCTGACCACAGTCATGATTCTGAGATGGTTCTTCAGATTATTTTATCTTATAATATTTTTCTGAGGTGTGAGGTAGGAAACATGTTTTATTGTTCAATAAGAAATCCTCTTGTTTGAGGGGAGCTTGCGCCTCTGGTTCACAGCTTCTGATTGGGCTGTTAGGGGAAAGGTTAAGGGAACCAGGTTCTAATCCAAAACCACTATCCCTAGACCTGTCAGATCTGGTATATATTATCTCAGAGAGGCTACAGAACTTTTTATAACCCAGTGTCAGATTTGTGAAATTTCCATTATAATTTTAAAAGTGCAAAAAAAATGTAGGTTTCCTCACTTTTTTTTGCACCTGTGGACCCGGTAGACCAGGACCTGATCCAAAACCACCAGAATTGTAAGATCTGAACTAGATAAGGTGGGAATAAGTCCTAGCATAGTTCTGAATCAGAATCACAGGCAGCAGATAAAGACAAAAACAAGTGGCAATCTATGATGTTAAAAAATGACACCAATGTGGAAGTGCCAAAAAGTGCAGTTCCTTGAGTGTCCACTTGAGGCTGACCCCAAAAGCCCAAGTGACCCCATTAACACTGATGTTAAAACAGGTGTATTTACAGCAGATTTAAACATGTTTACAGCCTGGTTCAAAAGACGTATATTGGTATGGTAGAAATTAGCCACATAGAGCCAAGCCGTTTTTTGAACCAGGCTATAAACATGTTTATTTCTGCTGCGAAGATCGTCTTTCTTGAATTGGTGTGTATGTGGTTTCCGGTGTTCCTGCAGCCAGCCTCAAGCCGGTTCTCGATGAATTGCAGTTTATAACAATTTTGCATGGGTTTCATATTTTGAGACCAGAGGGTGCCGCTTGTTGGCAACCTATGATGTTAAAAAATGAAACCAATGTGGAAGTGCCAAAAAGTGCACTTCCTTGAGTGTCCACTTGAGGCTGACCCCAAAAGCCCAAGTGATCCCATTAACACTGATGTCAAAACAGGTGTATTTACAGCAAATTTAAACATGTTTACCTCCTGGTTCAAAAAACACATTTTGGTATGTAGCTAATTTATTTATTAGTACACACTGTATGGAGGGTGAATTTGTCATTGACACGTTTGTCTTGATTTTACCAAGGCGAAGAGCTGACACCTCTAGCACCACCTCTTTGTCTGTGTTTAGGTTGATCGAAAGCTAGGTGGAGTCAGCATTTCTGAAATGGCAACAGCCATCTTTGGACTTCAAACTTCTACTGAGAAGCCAGTGGCAATCACAAAAGGGCTGAAACAAGGACACAGTGATACACACAGTGTGGCAAGCAGGACAAAGCTAATGTGCGTAGTATCCGTGACGTCATCCATCTGTTTTTGAAGCGCTGTTTTGAAGCCAATCGTCGGAGGGAGCCATATTGGAAAAGCAGAACTCAACCAGGCAAAGTGTGACATAAAGAGGCGGGGTTTGAGTGTCCTCGCCAACAGCTATGTGTTCCCACCTGTCAGTCATGTCCTTATTTGGGCAAAAACTAGAAAAAAAAAATCACCCCTCGTACAGTAAGTGCCCATAAAGAAATTAGCTAGGTAGACCCAAGCTGTTTTTTTGAACCAGGCTGTAAACATGTTTATTTCTGCTGCAAAGATCGTCTTCTTTGAATGGGTGTGTATGTGGTTTCCAGTGTTTCTGCAGCCAGCCCTCAAGTGGACGCTCAAGGAACTGCAGTTTATAACACTTCCACACGGGCTTCATATTTTGAGACTTGAGGTTGCCGTTTGGTCCCTGCACATCATTATTTGTCCTCATGTGCGGATCTCACATTTTCAACATCTGCCTCTCGAGGCCTCGTCAAGCTTCAGTCGATGATGAAAAAACATGAAATTCGTCTTTTCCCGACTTTTTTCCCCCAATATTCAGAAACAGGCTCTGACAGAGATGTATATTCTTCTGATGGAGTTTCCTCCCACAGGGGAAAAAGTCATCCACAGCTCATTAAGGCTTCAGCTTGCTTGAACACAAACAGTGAATACATCTCACACATATACATCCTGATACATTCAGTAGTCCCTGTACTGTATTTCCTCCACGTTACCACACAGAAATCTACTGTCGTCTCTAACTTTTGCCCCCGAGCCTCAAAACGACACTGACCCGGTGTGACTCGGAGTCTGCTAATGATGTGATGGAGCGCTCACTTGTTGTTGCTGCGACTGTGGGAGTTTTTCTTCTGCTTGATTTGTCCTCATTAGCCGCGCTGTGGAAATATAGCTGCTGAAAATGTTCCAAATATACAGTGAATATTGCCGATATTGGTTGTCAACATGAGTTATTACACGGAGAGAAATGGGTAAATTAAGCGCAGCTAATACGTGTGTGCAAATAACCAGCAGAGTTATGTAATTAGTCTCAGTGTTCTCCATGGGTACGCATTAAATGGAGGCTGATTTCATTCATACACAATGTAATTTGATAAAATACAGGGTGGTTGTGTTTATTCAACCTAACACAATATGTAAACACGGTATTAGAGCTTTAAGGCAGAGCGGCCAAGAGACAAAATTATATCAAATTGGTAATGAGTAATATAAACACTTGATTTTGCAATACTGTTAAAGGGATTTTTTTTAAAGAAGGCATATGGGAATAATTTTTTTGAATAGTGGATCCAAAGATGAGGTGGGCTGGGACCTTATACCTTGGTGATGCAATAGGAAACAGTGCTGTTAGTAGGCACGCCCCCTATAAACAAAAATCTGCATGCAAGTGTCGCTAACAATCTGATCCAGAGGTCGTTAGTTAACCTTACAAAGCAGATGGGTTGTCCAGATTTCATGTCTATCATCAGATCCATCCTGCAAAGCTTCAAGCTGATGCACTTGATTCCAGTCAGAGAAGGACTGAACCAATCAGTGTTGTTTTAGGAGAAATAGGAGGAAGCTACAGGCACGGTTAAGGTGTGGCGTTAGCAAGAAGCGGAGAGATTAGCATGGATGCAGGTATAGTGGCAGTTTCATCAGTACTGGACCATTTTTTATGGCCTTTAGAAGGCGTGTCCACAAAGGTATTTTTGGCATGACCTCACTTTCAGAGCACGTCTCACCAGCGATTACAGTTACGAAACTTCTCCCGGAAAACAATGGATTGCTCTCTCTCGGAAGTATCTCAGGGTCTTGCTCGCGAATGGACCGTTGTGGTGAAGAGGGAGCTGAGTTCGAAGGCAAAGCTTTCAATTTGCCAGTCAGTCTATGTTCCAACTCTCACCTATGGTCATGAGCTGTGGGTCTTAACCGTGAGAAAGAGATCACAGATACAAGCGGCTGAAATGAGCTTCCTCTGAAGGGGGGCTGGCCTTTTAGAGAGGTTTAGGAGCTCAGACATCCAGAGGGAGCTTGGAGTAGAAAGGAGTCCATTGAGGTGGTTCGGGCATTTGATAAGGATGCCTCCCGGACG